>NC_069144.1:27761023-27790000 GCF_943734635.1 Anopheles cruzii
GGGTTCGGTTTCGTTGTTCGTTTCGACCGGCCGATGGCCGGAGGCCGTCTTCCTGGCCGCTCCAACCCCGGGCCCCGGGTGGCCGATTGGGAGGAAGCTAAAAGATCCCATATTTTTGTCCCGGTCCCGGGTGACCGGGACAAGTCTGGGTGGTGGGTGGCTCTCGACGAAAGTTCAAGAAAGCCATCTTAAGGCATCTGCAATCGGACCGAACCGAAGACAAATGACCAAAGTGTCCTGTGTTTTTGTGCCCGCAACCCCACCCGCCGGGCACCGGGCCGCCGGGTGGACGGCAAACGATCCCGGCTCCGCACCGGCACTGGCCCCGGGTCCCGGGAAAACATCGTCCAGAGGACGACTGCCGCATGTTGGTTGTGTTTAACTTTCTTAATTTATTATTTGATTAGAAATGATTAAAATAAACAATTCATTTATAAATCCTGCACAGTAAGTGTGTGTGTGTGCACCGTGCCGGAGAATGTGTGTATCGGCGGCGGCGAGACACATTGGGTTCCGATTTCGATTCGAGTTTTATTTACTGTGCATCGGGGCTTGATCATCACCGGGGCCGAGCTCGGTCCTCGGCTCTAAGAAAGTGGTCATCCTTTCTTTGCTGTTGGATGTGTTTACCTTTCCCATCACCAACTAGCGTACGATGTTTTACTTTCCAATTCGACTTGTGGCCACTTAAAGATGGTTAAGTGTAATCAGCAAGCCGCAGGATCTTGGTCCGGACTTGAGGTGACAAATCTTTCGACGTCGTTAAAAATAAGTCGCCTAAGATTTTGTCCCACATTAGCATACTCTCGATCTCGGGTGGTCTCGATCACTAAATTAAGTTACAGCGGAAAAAGTGTCGGAATCTACCTTTTCCGTCCGCTGCCAAGAGTGTCGCGAAGCCCCGAAGGGAATTACCTAATTAAATGATTCACCACCACCGAGGCCGAGTGGCTTCTTTGGAGTGGAAAATCTTTTGCGAGGCCAGTTTTGTTATCGCCCACAGCCAATAGGTCACGCGGTCACGTCTGGGTGGGTGGCTAACGATAAGGGCACCTCGAGGGATCCTGCAATTCAATTTAAGGCATGTCCTCTCGTCCCCAGACCCCTAAGGCCTGCGGGTGGTCGTTGGGATGGGATTTTTATGATCGAAAATCGTCCATAAAAAGTGGTACACAAAATTTATTTATTGCCCACGCCGCGGTTCTTTGCAAATCTTTTTTGCATCGGCCAAGGCCGGCGCTCGAAAGAAAGCTCCCGGCAACGATTGGGACCGCACAAGAAAAGGGATGCCTTTTTATTTCCATCACCCAAAATATCATTTACAACCCAACAACTCGCTCGATGCCCGCGAGGCATCAATAATTAATTCACGGCCAAATGGTTGTTTGCAAAATTAATGCCACCCTTTTCGGCGATCGGCCGAGGGTATTAAGAGCACGGGCTTTTGATTTGGTTAGCCCAAAAGCCAACCATAACGGCGCGAGACGCTTTCCTTTGGCGCTCTTTAACCCTCGATGGTTCCGGTTGGTTCGTTTAATTCGATTCCACTTTCACTTTGTAGCACATTGGTGTGGCCAACCGTTTTTCCTGTGCGATTCCCGATCCGACCGTCGTCGATTAAAAATCCGTCAGATTCCGTCCTGCGCACGCGACGCAAAGTACCGCGCGAAGGTCCATAAAAACCAACATAAAACACGGCGCGTCCCAATGGACCGGGAAAAGGATTTGTTGTAACATTTTTTTTTCCTCCTTCCCGCTCCGCTTTACGATAGTTTACGAGCACCCTCTCAGAATGGGGCGCAGAATTGGCGAGTGTCAGAGAGAGAGAGAGGGAGAAAGAGAGAGAACTTCTTTGGCGATTTTTGGGGTTGATTGAATTAAAAATTTAAACCATTCGCCGTTGCCCTTCGGCCACCCAGCTCCGGGAGATCGATCAATCGATCAACCATTTCGGGCCATAAATTTGGTCCCGCAGGCCGTTAAAATGTGACACGTACGCAGATGGCCATAAAAGTGCTTACGCCGAGTGGCTGCGTGCTGCGTCTTTCCGGAGGACTTTGCCTTGCTTTTTTGCTTCTCGCTAGTCCTGTGTGTTATTTGATTGAATGTTTTCTTTTCAATTCTTGTTCGACTGCGTGGAAAGTTTCTTAGCCAGAGAAAACTGTGCCTGTCAGGACATTTGAGAAAATATCTTGTTTTGCTAAGATTTTACTCTTGTTACTTTCGAATAAAATGGTAGAGAAATGAAACCATTTTTCACAGATTATAAGAAAATAAGTGCCGTTGAAGACGGTTGATGGAAATCCGGCGGAACTGTTTCTATTGCATTCGCACACTCGTTTGATAGAAATTATCGGTTTAGTTTGTTCCGTACCCATTACTAGCTTACATCATCCGTCCGCCGAATGTAGGCGCAAAAGTGAGCAAAACCAATAGAACACAAATAGCGACAGATGGTGAGGCACTTTTGCAAACTGAACACTGGCAGAAGAATCGTGGGCTTCGGAGCCGGATGATGGCTTCATCGGGCCGAACAGATGATGGGCCACGTGCTCCGACGACAGAAGCAGGGTCGCCGAAGGGTCGCCACCGGCAGCACCGGTGGTGCTGTTTGTTAACAACGATGTTGCGAGACCGCCGGCTCCTCGAAAGGACACCTCTTCCGGTGACACCTCGACCTTCGGGCGAGGGGTTCCCGGTGCCCGGTGCCCGGAGGGG
Organism: Anopheles cruzii; assembly: GCF_943734635.1. NCBI lineage: Eukaryota > Metazoa > Arthropoda > Insecta > Diptera > Culicidae > Anopheles > Anopheles cruzii. The sequence continues at coordinate 27,763,742 of NC_069144.1, forward strand.
ATAAAAATGGTTCCGCCGTAGCCGAACCGAGCTGTCTGGCAAGGCAAGTGGCACCCGGAACTCGGAGGGTGAATAAAGCAATAAACTAAATACAGTAAGCATTGTTTATCCTGCTTAGTGGATAACGAAGCACTTGTGCTAATATTTTCCCTTCATCACGCCAGTGTACCGGTGAGCGCGACCGTGTCATTCGATGAAAAATGTCGCGCCCAAGGGGAAGACTTCGAACGAAGGAAGGACGCGGCGTGCCCGGCCGTCACGGTGGTGAGCAACGGCACCACCACCACGGTATTTACGACGACAATTGTCCTCCGGCCGGCCCTGGCTGCGCTGGTGTTGGTGGCGTTTGATTAGCTTTTTCGGAAGCTGAACAATAAACAACCATACGAAGGGAATTAGGGTGCAGCAGGTAGCAGAGGCCACGGACGGCAGCGAAGGGCCGGCGGCACACACCGGGTCATCACCGGGCCACCGGGATGCTGCCGCCTTCGACGAACTCCCCTCCGCGCGGGGCGTCAGGCATTCGACTTGTTAATCGATGAATAATAATCCTGACGAAGGGAGTGCCCCTTGCGCGCCGGCCCCGACCAGGACGGGACAGCAGAAATCACTTTTCAACCGTGTTCAACTCGATGTTTATTCAATTAACTTTACAAACGTTCCCGGCTCCGCAAACAGCTACACCCCCGAACCTCCGGGGCTCGTAGGAAAAATCATAATGTTCGCAGGATGTTGCAGTGTCGATCCGGGTTTTCTTTTTTTCTATTCGCAAGATCATTAAATCGATGTTTTTTATTCATCGTCGCGATAGTGCTGCGGCAATGTTGGACCATCACAAACAAGGTCCCTTTATTGGTCCCTCGGCGGTTGCTCTGTTGGTCGTCGTCCATCAAGATTTAAATGTTTCCTTTTTTTGCGCTCACAGAACGGACGAACATTTAGCGACTCCGTTACCACTTGATAGCGCCAACGACAACAACAACAACAACAACAACAACACGGTGACAGATGACAACGTCATTTGTTACGCTCTTCGTTTGCCGGACCGGGATGGTTCGAAGCAATAGGGAACCGGGCCCGGTTCCTTTGTTACTAGGGACACTCTTTAATGACAGCGTGAAGGGTGTCACTGAAAAATGATGTTCTTTTTACTATTTTTTTTATAAAGCAGCAAAGAGAACGTAATATTCATTAGCCGTAGCCATATTCGATTTTGACGCAAGAGCACAAGAGGTCCGCAGCAACGATTCTAGAGACGGAATCGAAAGCCTTGATCCATTGTCCCAAAACGCCGTTTGTTTCTCATTGAGATGGCCCAGACCGGACCCCACTTTATGTTGCACATTTTATTGCCGCACCCACCGCATCTCTAGGGAGACGTTTCTAATTATTGAAATTGTTTTCTAGATCACCAAACACCAAACGGCCTTCCGGTTCTGGCCAGAAATCCGGGGCTGTCGGGGCGTTCATCCAGAATCCCCAGCAGGGCGTGCCCAGTGTGGTTTCAATATTGCAAAACCTGCCCCAGCGCAAGGCTACCCGGAACCCGACCCGACCGGCACTCAGGCTAATCTGCTTCGATTTGTCGATTATAGTTTTTAGAAGGCTTTTCAACTGGCGAGACCCCTTTTTTGCCGTCGGCCGACCGGCCGACGTGTGGTTGACGATAATTTATTGGCTTAGAGCTCTGAGCGATGCGGTTTTTGGGGGATGCGATTTTAATACATACCGAAACAATCGAACGAAAGCGACAATTTGTTTGTCAGCCGGACCAAACACCCCCATGTCATGTCCTCCACAACGATAAATAATTGAGCATGAATTTTGAATTTCGATTAGACAAACCACAACCGGACAAACGGGAGGGGGGGCACCACCGGAAATTGAGTGTGGCTTTTCGTGTCCGTACCATCATTTCACACTTCCCATGTGCCTGTGTGTGTGTTCTGTTTGGCCAGTGGTGTTTGACCACCATCACCATCACCATCCGGGTCCGTTGGCTCTGTTTGGTCGGTAGTAATTTTCCAATTTGCCACTGCAGTCTGCATATGTTTGGCGAAATTATGTACCGTCCCCACGCCTGTTACCTTTTCGTGCGCTTTTTAAACTCAAACCTCAACATGTTTGCGGAACACACACACACATACAGCGACCCATAAAGAAAGAAAATCCGAGCAGCATTCCATCCGCCGATTCAACAAACAGATGCCATAGTTCCATCTCACCCCGGGGCGGGATGATGGGGATGGCGGATCGCGAGCGGATAATTTTCCACGCCGCGGTTTTCCCGGGGCCCGGTTGCTCGTGAGCATAAATTTTAATAATCATACTCCAGCTGCTTCTAATAATGCGGCCTCCAGAGCGCGCCCCGGGTCATTTTCCAGGAAAAAATGACCTACCACCGGAAAACCGCGCCGGAGCTTGGCCGGTTGGCCAGATTGGGAGTCGGGTTGGGTTCTGGAGAGTAAAAACCGGTGATCATCCTTCGCCGGTGCCATTTCGCGAACAAATGTGTGTTTTTGGTTTTTGTTTTTTTCTAGATGCGTGGTGGGTCCATTACAAAAAAAAAACAACGCGGAACGTGTGCCGGACCACGTAGGTGGCACGAAAAAGTGGCCAATCTGCACCGGGCGGGTTTCCGTATTTCATGATTTGCGGTCCCAGCCACCCCACGGTCTCGGGTCGGTCCTCGGTGGGTACGTGCAATAATGGTGCTGCGCGAGAACGCGATCCAGACACATGCCAAGGGAGCCAAGGGGAGCACGGGATCCGGCGGTGGCCTCGTTGGTCGACGACGATTTATATTTATCGAGAAAAATAATTCCATCCTTGGGCACCATATGTGAGTACAGTACGGCATACGTTGCGGCACTATCATTATTGGTCGTCTGTCGACCGGGAGCCAACAGGCCCGAGCCGGAGTTGATGGTGATGGCGCTGGCCATGGAGCAAATAATTGAGATTGGATTCGTGGAACGAAACAACGGATTTAAAATTCGAGAAACCAAAAGGTTGTTCCAAAATACGAACAAGGTCTCTCGTCTCGTTTGTCTTAGTTGTATGTAATAAAAATGTAAATGTTATGTCCCAAAAACTAACCAATCTTCGAGCCCGAGCTTAGAACATCCCGTTTTAGAGTAACCAATAAAACTGCCAGTTTGTTAAATAATCAATGGACCACCATAAAGTCGCAGTAAAGTCGTTCCTTTTGGCCGGTGCTGTAAATAAACGGTTCCTGGTCCCCCCATTTCATCTTCACGAAAGTCACGACGACCTGCCCGGGTTGCCAAAACGGACTCCATGCATCACGCGGGCCACATATGGTCCAGCGGCCATTGCCCAGATGGATGGCGTAATTGCAGATTGTTTACTCTACCTTCTCCCTTTTGCTCTCGGTCTGTGTTCTCTCGACGGACATTTTTCGCCGTTCGATTTGTGTTTGTCCGAAATTCGAAACTCTTCGTCCAATCATTAGCATTAGTGGACCGAGCGCACCGTACTCGTGAAAGGAGGTCTGTCACAGGCGCTTCGTCCCGTTTGAATCGATCAGTTTCCCGGGGAGCCGTAAGAACCGTTCGATTACACTTCAATCAATTATTCATTTCATTAGATCCACTTTTTAACGAGAGATAAAAAAATCCCGTTTCGTCCACTGAGATGACCGTTCCGTAATGAATGGACAGCGTAACACAGTTTGCTTTTGCCAATGCTCAGCATACTTAGCATAACTTTGGACCCTCCATTAGAGGGGTCATCAAATGCTCCTTACCTGACAGTATGTTACAACTTTCGTAGTTTTGTTACGATTCCTCTATATCCTTCCGATCCGTTTTATGCATTCTTTCTCTCAAGGTTCCGAGCCTACGCCTTAATGACTGACTTTTCCCTTACCTTGGTGCCCTATTTTTCTCGATTCATATTTGCGCCCACCATTGCTAAGGTTGTGTGTGTGTGGGATGTAAATAAATTTTTCAAGCTCAAGCGTTCTGCAACATTTTGTTTCGCCAGCCAGCCGAAGCATCTTTCCTGTGCCTCATATTCCTTTCGAGTTTCGCAAATATTTCGCTACGTACCATTTTGCTACCTTTTTGGGCCACTCGCTCCTTAGCGCACGGCACTCCTGCGCTGTCAGTGGATTGCCGGGCGTGATGAATTAAATTGTTTCAAAGTTTTGACATTCTCGGGCGCGCACACGGCACGGCCCCTGTTTTGTGGCTACTACCTCTTCTTCTTCTTCTTCGCTTGGGGTGGCCAACCTGAGGGTTATGGTTGCGTGCTCGTCGTTCGTCTTCGTCTTACGCCGAAGGGTGTTTCGCCGAACGTGTTTTCATTTTCCTCTCGCACATCTCGGCGCAAAATGGAGTTTCCTCTACTTGGGACCCGTTTCGTGCGATTGACCAAGCAACGCACCGGAGCTTTGCTTTTCTCGTGCGTCAATCTGTAATCCTCGCTCCGGGCTGGGCCGGCTGCGGGTCATTGCTGTCTTCTCATGTATTTTTTGTGTGTGTGTCTACGCCATTTTCTTTGCAATCGTTTAATCTTCATTTTATCTTCCATTTCACACATTTGTTTTACCTTTTCTTGATTTTATTTTTCACTAAGCGTAAAACAATCCATCAGCTAGCTGAACGAAGCACCACATCCTGCCAAACGGTGATGACGCACTCACCAATAGCCATGCCATGAAAAATGATGCGTCACCAATATGGAGTTGGCTGTGGCGAAAAGTTCATTGTTTCGCCATTACGGCCGAAGCATCGAACGACAATAATGACCCTTGTGCAGTTTTCATTAGCTTAATGCGCCCTACTTTCGCACAGCACAACGCTCATAATTGTCGCGTTTGTCGATCGGCGATAAAACTCCGCCAAACCGTTCCCGGATCCTTTCAACGGCCCGGCGGATGAGTCGCAGATTGTTTGCTCACTTTTGAACCCCTCGTCAACCCCTCGTGGTTAGGGGTCCGCGGAGGGATTACTGTGGGCCACCGCCACCACCAAGATCACCGAAGGCACCAAACACCACAGATGTGTGATGAATTTTAATTCAATCACCGAACGGAACCGCAACTAAACCCTTGGCTGGATGTTCTCCCTAAATGGCTGGGTGTTCCCCGAGATGACACGGGGTGCACGAGGGGTGTTGAGACTCGGGGAAGTTGTTTTCGATGTAACAAACACACTCATTGAAGGGAAAAATCGAGTGTCCTCGGGTGTAATTGAGACGCCTTATTGTGAACGGCTTGCGAATTTTGATCCTATAAATGTTTGTTGCTTAGAATTCGCACAGAAAAAAATGCAATTGCTGTAACAAGAAAACATTAAATAAACCCGATTGCAACATCGATGCTACCTTCTTTCTTCTACCTTCGTTGGCATCGAAATTCCATTTATTTGCTTAAAAATTGAGCAAACTTTTGCACCTTCTCTCGGTGGTTCGGCTTCACATATGTCCAGCGCAAACCGTGCCTGGCGCAAGGTCCCCGTGCCGGGGACACCTCGCGTTAATTGACAGACTAATCAAAACGCAAACGCGCTCCAAAACGGTCAGCGAATCCGCGGCCCCCAGGACACACAGAGATCTAATGCCGCGCTTTTCGACCCCAACCGCGCACCGGATTCGATGTCAACGTCAACGTCAGCCACTCCGTTTTGACACTAATTACGAGCGAGATTGGAGCGCAACCGAGACGGTTCCTGATTGACGGTTCCGGATGGCCATACTTTGTATGCTTGACGCGGACCACGGACGAAACCGACCGGTCTCTGGTCTCAGTCCGGTTTCGACAGCCAGTTCGACAGCCAGTTCGGACGAGCCGTTGTTTAATTTCATATTTCAACAATCGAAATAAAATTAATGTGTCTGCAACTGGTCCTTCTCCCGAAAGGCTCAGCCGCTTTAAAATCTCTCTTCCAGGGCTACATTTTCGGTTCCATCGAGCTGTATCGCTTTTGGTACTTTAAGCACCGAGTGCAAGGGAAATAAAACCCCGAAAACCTCACCAACGAACACCAAATGGATGGATTTCATTAACAAAATGCATTTACGTCCTTTATTTTTGTTTCGTTTTCGTTTCGCGTGTTTTCAACAACTTTCCGTGCCCATTTCCCTCCGCAGCACGTACTCCGTTGGAAAGGCAATTTTATTTATGATTTTCGCGCTTCATTTTCGCTCCTTTTATTCTATATTTTTTGGCGCATTTTGGCGCACTTCGCACCAATTCCCACCGGGCGGCCGACTATCGGTATCGGCTGCCGGAGACGCGTGATGACATGCAATAATGTCCCATCGATTATTAACATGGCCCGCTAGGGTACCCGTTGAACCCCGAACCCCCGAGAGTGGCTGTTTCTGTTTTGGGTGGAAATTTTCGAACCGAAATTGGCAGACCGATGGCATTTCGGAAGGTTCGAAGGTGCGTGCCATCCATCAGCGTGCCACTGCCGCGCGAGTATAATGTACGGTAATTGAATTGAAATTTCAATTAAATTTTATTCCAGTCCCCAGGGACGTAGCGCGGACCACGCGGACGAAGCGCACGGACGCTGGACCGAAACGGCGCCGTTCGAAAATTGAATCGATCAACACTTTGAGCAGTTTTGACAGCAACAGACAGATCGGATCTCGTTTGGCTCGTCCATTTCCGATTCACCGTTCGAGTCCTCCACGGAGCTGCACGGTGGACGGTGCACAGTAATTGCACACCGGAGCCGGAAGTTGCTCGGCGGAGAGAGCGAAATGTTTACGTTAACCAGCGATAAGCGTCAACACGTCGGTGTAATTGTATGTAAATTACCGATGTGGCCCGGTGTGACCTCGGTGGCCCCCGCCGGGAGTTTACCTCCAATTTCTTGAGCAGTCTCGTGCAGCTGAGGCGCGGATCAACGGCTAAATTGGCAACAATATTGGCACAATGTAATTAAAGATAACATCGGCGTAATTCTATCATAACACCCAATCCAGCAATCTACCGACAGCCGTTCGTGACGCCGAAGGGCACTGTTTAAAACTAGCTTTGGGCGTTCAATTTGGAGACGTTCTCACTCACTTTTTTTTCATCTTGAAGTGCGGAAAAGTTTCCCATGAAATTTTTGGCATATTTATGCTGCAGTTATCATACAAAAAAAACAAGGAAAATGGGTTTCACGCCACATTTTCCGCCCACTTATCGCAGCCATTTATCATCCCTTGGACAAAGCTCTTCCGGTTCCCTTCCGTGATAGCCGAACCATCAATTCCGAATCACTTCACACGCTCCCGGGATGCCGAGGATGGGAAGCCTCCTAGGGCTGCCTCGGTTCGAGAGGCTGAGGAAATCAATTTGTTACACTTGTTTTACAACTTCCGCCACTGCGTTCGTCGGTCCCCTCCGGGACCGGAACCGGATCGAATGAATCTCGTGTGCAGATTAGATGCACCCGTTGTGATAAAAACCCGGGTCCGGGTGAAAGCCGAGACGAAAGTGTCCCCGTAGGCGTGGCGTGTGGCAGCACCACCACCGTTCAAGGACCGTAGGACTGACCCCTTGACTCGACTGGTGCGGGTTCGAACGAGGACTTGATTGAGACATCAATCCCAACGATCCTCTCATCAAACGACACCCCGAATAATCCATCATTCTTTCCTTCCGAGCCGAGTTGGCCGGCCAGCTCGTGTCGTGTGAGACTTTCGACTTGCACTTCCGCCACGCGATATCCGTGAAATGAAGGGTGACGCACACCACCAGCGGAAGCGGTGATGCCAGCCCACCGCACTCGACCCGAAACGAACGGACGGACGGTCGAACGGGCAGAGGTGATAAATTTATGACTCGCCTCTAATCGAAAGGCATGTGTCAGGCCTGCTATCGGGCCCTTTCTTGGGTGCCGTAGTCAAGTCAAGCACACGCATGAAATATTGAGCAAGGCACGTGTCATAAATAATGGACTTTATGTACTCGACTCCATCAGGCTGATCAGGAGGAAAGCAGGTCTCCGTCATTTTCGTTGTCCTTCCTTGTCCTTTTTTGCGGGGTCTGGCACACATTCGGATCGAAAGAATTTCCAGGACACACAGGACCATCTCCATCGGCCGCCACATGCCACGGGAAACAATTTAATCAATCAAGCCCGAGAACCGTACGGCCGCCTCCGTCGCCATCGCCGGACTCAATCTCGGGACTCGGTAACGGCCTACGGGGATCCCTTTCGGTTTTTTGCTATGATTTTTATGGAGTGCCTAAGGAAAAGGGACAACCGGACTGTACGACTCACCTGTACCCGTGCTTCGGTCAGATCGATTTTCATCGCAATCTCCTCACGCGTGTAGATGTCGGGATAGTGCGTCTCCTGGAACGCTCGCTCCAGTTCCTTCAGCTGGGCCGACGTGAAGGTCGTTCGTATCCGCCGCTGCTTACGCTTTTCCGCCAGCACCGAGTCGTGGCCGGCGTACACCTTGTACGGCAGGCCGGCTGTAATAAAAAGCACCGGAAAGAACGGATCAGGTCGAAGTCGAAACTGTTGCCACTATAGCACCGGAAAGCGACGGGGGCCTGCGCGCGGGGCCTGCGTAGCCTCCGAAGGACAGTCAAATTAATGCAATGGCGCCATTCATTAGGGTGTTAATTAATTGAAATTAGCTGAAGATTTTTATATCGGTAGTAAAATTATTTACAACCCAACTCCGGCCGGCGAAAAGTTGAGCCGCGCCAGGAGGAGCGCCAGGAGCCGTCAAGGCCACGGTCGGTCACGCAGACGTTACGCTGCGGCAACCTTCTCACATGCGCAACTTTGGCTCGGGCCGCGCTTAAATAGGGTCGCCCTTTTTGTGGGGCGCCCAGAAGCATTAAAAAAGAACGATGGCGTCCCGGGCCAGCAGCGTTGTCGTCGTCGTGGTTTGGGTCGTCCTGCTTTGGTGGCCGTTAAATGGCGCGTGTGCCCATCGTCGTCACCACTACAGTCAAGCGGCACCAGGAGAAGCACTTCTTCGTTCTTTCCCCCGTTTTTGCCGAGCCAAAGCCAAAAGTCCGAACCGACATTAAAACGGACCGTGGCCGAAAGAGACGCCGATATTAGTGTGCTCGTGCTCCCGGAGAGCGTGACGCGAGTGCGCGGTCGTGCGAGTAAGAGGGGAAGTACGCCATGTCGTCATTTATCTTCCACCCCAAAATGAATAATGGCCGCACGGGAGCCCGTAGCGAAGGGTCCACCATCTTCCGTGAGCCGCGTTCAGCACGTGGACGAGAGCGCGTCGGGCTGGATCGGGATCGGGTTTCCTTGGGTTTGGCATTAGCGCGTCCTTCATCTTGGTCGGCGTGGCGTCTTTTCAACACAAATATAAACCCGTCTGCACGTGCTTATCCTGCTCGCTGGAGCGTCCCTACGGCGTGGTCGGCTTCTTAGGGCTTTCGCTTCGCACGTTGGTTATGAGCATTTCCGCCTTTTATCTCTTTATCCGGTGTTGTTATCCGTTGCTTTATTTATCTGCCGTTCGAGTAATGTGTGCTAATGCTGTACCCTTGCGAGTCCGTGTGTTTGTGAAGCAATCGGCTATCCTGGTATTTACTTCAATTACTTTCAATGGCTGACTAGTGATCCACTCGCTTTTGAACGAAGTCTCGATTCACGAAACTGACATTTTAACGAAATAACAAATGACAAAACGCAAAAAGCACCATCTTAACGACCTTTTTGAAACAACGTCCTCAAATAATTCGTTCTAACAATTCGATTTAGCTACAAATTACCGCAATTCGGTACAACATTTTACAGCACACAGAGACGCTATACGCACACTACCGCAAACGGCCCGATACGTAACCAATACACTCACCTGCGAGAGCGAAAACGGAACGGACACTTCGAAACAGACATTCATCGCAATCTTCCGGCTTCCGGCCGGGCGTGCCCTCCGGTCGGTTCCCACTCGGTCCTGTGTCATATTTATCTTACTGATAAAATTCATCCCCAAAAAGCAGAAACTCCTGCGGCTCGAACAGGCTGACGTTCACGGTGCCGTGGCTGCCGGGTGCGGTTTGCAGAACATTTCGATGGCCCAATGGGACAAGAAAACTATTGGACCGAAACGCAGAGCATCGTCGTCGTCGTCCACTGGTTGGTGTGGTGAGAAATTAAACATCGAACCACAACCAACCAACGAAACGGCACCCGGAAAGGTGCTTTCCGGCACGAGCGCCACTTCGTCTGGCTCGAGAGGCAGACTTAGGACACCTCTCTCTCTCTCTCTCTCTCTCTCTCTCTCTCTCTGGTCGTTCTCCGACGACGACGACGACTACTGGCAGAATATTTGCATTAGCGAAACGAGCGTTCTCTGCGGGGATCAGCGGAAAAAAGCGTCCGGGAACCATCGGGATTAAATGCTTTCTTTCTATTGATTTTTCAACAGGTTTCTGGAAGCCGGCGGCTTGCGGTTCCTCCGGTAGCGCCAGCGCTGGCTGGGGAACACCACAGCCAGCCAGCCAGCCAGCGAGCACGGACCCCCTGGTGCGAAGGATCAATGTTTGAGCAAAGATATTCCGGGCACGATTCAGCACGATTGAAAGATTTCAGAGCCGCCAACAGCTGCTTGCTCGGCGCCGCTTCCGGGTTGCGGTTGACCGAAGCAATAAGATGCGGGAAAACGGATTTGGCTAACCGATTTGGGTACCATTTTTATGCTTCTCTGGGCACCGTTTAACGAGTCAAGGGCTCCCCCAAATACCGAGACATTATGTGATAGTTGCTTTCGCGTTGAAGTTGAAAGAACACAAATTCAATTGAAATCGCTTCCTTCAACCGCTACAAACTTCTCTTGCATTTGACCAAAATTGACTGACACTTTACAAACGTGCTACTAAATTAGCGTAAAAGCCACTCCCCATTCATCTCGTGGAGCACCAGGCGTCTCCATGGCTCCCCCATTAGCCAGCGCCACCGGGCGTCTCCACCGAGCGTCTTGAAGTTTTCGCTCTCGCGCTCTCTCTGATCAATGAGACAAAGTTTTGCTTAATGGAGCAGAATTCTTTAAATTTGCGCCCCCGCCAGCCCATTTTTCCAACAAAAGTCTCGCTTCCCATTCAGCCCCGATCCCGGGCCGCCGCCATTGTTGATTTATGCACATTGGCTACCCCGGAGGAGCGGAGGTTTTCCCGGTTTTCCGATTTTCTTCGGCAGTATTGTGTGCAGCTCAGCAGTTCTTCCCTCGGCCGGCCAGGCCGCTTCGAATCGGGCTGGCACATCAAACCTCATGCGTCCTTCTCGTGTCATGTTTTGTTTGTTTTTACCACCGTTCCAGTCCGTGCTCTCGGTCCCTAGGCCTCGGTTCGGAACGAACGAACGACCAACGGCCGGCAAGCCGACCGACAATTGGCAATGCTCGAGCGGGCGGAAATTTCAATGCAAACAAGCTAATTTCCAACGGAAAGGCCTACCGGGACGGGAACGGCAGGGCAAGAGAGCGAACGAGAGCGAAGCCGTGGCCGGCACTGGAAACGAAGGCCAAAAAACCGGGGCGAACCCCGAAGCCGATGTATATTTGATGAAGAGCGTAGAGGCCTCCGTCCGGTCCGGTCCGGGGGCAAAAATTAGAGGCCCGTGGGTGGAGGCGATGGAAGCAAATATTTACCACTGCCACCTTCTGGCCATTTTCGGGCCGCCAACACGTGAGGTCCGGCTTAGTGAGGAGCCTCCATTCCGTTTTAAGCAGTAAACCTCAGATACCTTTAATTCGTGCTTCCAGACATTGTTCGTATAGATCTTCGGCCGATACGATAGTGTAACGATTGATGTTTATCAGTAGCTTGAATCGCTTGTTTATCGCTGTGAAACCTTCCGATAAGTTTCACTACCCAAAAGCCATTTGGAACCGTTTTGACACTGCCCCGTGGGGGATAATCCTGTGCCGATTGCTCGTTCGAAACAGTGCGCTAGGGGGAATCGTGCCAGAGAAAGCAGCAAAAAAAGGCTCACCCTCCTCACACCGGGGGTGATGCGAAACGGTTGGGGCGTTGCTCTTGTTACGGATTATGGTCAATCGGTATTAATCTGCCAGATCGGGACCGGCCAGCGCTGAACGTCGTCCATTACGCTACGGACGCTGTGTCTTCATTCACATTCCCCGCCCCGGCGGAGGGAGCGTCACATTTCTTTAGCGCTGAGAAGCATGAGAAAAGATGAAGACACGTCTCGTGTGTCCATCCGGTTCAATTACGGTGGCAATCTCACAAACTACGCGCCAACAACTGGACGCTGGGCCCGGACTGGAGCCAGAAGATATGTTGAATTGCTGCTACTTTTTGCGCACATAACTCCGTTTTGCCCGACCGAAAGGCTCGTCTTAATCTTCATCGAGGTGCAAAACGGTGTCGAACGGTGGCGGCTCGGGTTGAAGGTTAAAATGGCACACACATGCCCACAGCTGCCGGTGCCGAGGATTGATGCCGTGCCCCACCGAGTGAGGTCATGCAAAATGCACGAAAAACACCGACGAAAACGTGATGAAATCTCCGCACAAAGCGAGCATCCTGTTTTCAGGAGGGGCACATTTATCGCGCGTGGTGATGGTGGGTTATTGTGTCTGACGAATGTCTGACGTAAGGAATCAACGGACCGTTCCGTCCAAGGAAAGAAGGTGTTCGCGTTTCATTTTCTGTGCGGCCACAGGTGCACTCGAGTGATTTTTCCACGTCGTGGCAAGATGTTTTGCTCGCCTCGCAAGACGGATTGCACTCGCAGGGAATATTAGGTGAGCTTTCACTTCCCGGGGCATGATCCGTCACTGAACCTGCTTCTTATTGGACTACACAGGACTTTGTTGTCGGGGGAAAGCAACAACAATCGCTACTGTTCCCGATGAAAAGGGTGTGGTTTTTTTGGGCAGAAACGGTAGCTGGTAATTGAAAATATTTAAAAACCATTGAATGCTAACGACAACAACCCGTACCATGGTACCAATTATGTCAATAAATCATTAAAGTGTAATTAACCTGATTTAAAACGGTCAGCGGCAACAGGAAAGTGCCCTTAATCAAGACCCTTAACACTACGGATAGCCACGGATTATCACGGCGCTGGAAGGTGGGAAAAAATCGCACACTCCACACTATCGACCCAACCAACCAACCACACCCACACACACATGACCCCGGACAACGGCGGTCCGTGGCCACCGTGAAATATGATATCCGATTAAATGGCTACTAATTGGCCCGGTAATCCAATTTGTAAAATCATTCTCAATTATCAACAATTACCGCCGCCGGCAATCGAATTAAAACAGATTTGAATCTTAAAATCCTGAGCTGCAGCTGCTGAATTTATTATGACCCCATCTTGTGGGGCACAAAAACCCACCAGCGGATGCATTCGATGCGGTGCGCGTGTATGTTCCGGTTTACGGTGTGTCTCTCTCTCGGCTCGGCGAACACGATTGCCTAGCCTAGCGGTGTGGTCCACAGGATGGGTGACCCACAGCCGTCCCGAGAGGACACGTCCAAAAACGAAGGGGGCCGATAGTTTTCCACCAACCCCCATGGCAGCCCACGTGCTAGTTTTGTAGACTTTTCAAAATTCCGGCTTTTCTACAAATCCCTAAAGATTTGCGCCAGACCGGCCCCGGCCGACCGACCGTGCCAGGCCCCCAGGCTTACGCGTGTGGGGTTTGTGGTGAAAAACCACACACACACACGTAGGATGGCAGGCCCTCCCAGCAGGCTGCGCAGAATTATGGTCTAGGAATGTTAATTTATTATTACACTACCAATTAAGCCGGCATCAGTGATAATCATCGTCATCTGGGGAGTAACCGGGCTTCGACCGACCTAACCGCCACACTAAACCACACACGTGTCGGTGTGTCGGTGTGTGTGTGTGCCGTGGGGTTTGAGCTATGTCGGTCCTTTAGCCGGGTCCCACATTGTCGCTCCAATCCGTTCTTGGCTTTAGAACGCACACACTCCGGTTGCTTGCTCCGGTTGTTGTGGTTCCGTGGCCAAACACGTACACGAGGCTCTCTCGATGCAAAGTTTCTTCGCTACACTATTGCCGGCCTCGAGAAGCTCTCTCTCTCTCTGTCTATCGCTCGAATCGTAGTGGAATTATTTATGGGGCCTAAAGCACTAGCTTTCCGCGTGAGTCGAATGAACAAAGACCACCAAAAGATTCCACAGGACGCCGGCAGCCAAGGAAGAAAGCCGAGCCAATCGGTGTCGTGCGTGTAATGTAAATTTAGTGCCTATAACATTAACGCTATTAGAGCACGGGAGCACGCTTTAGAGAGCCCAAGCTAATGTGGTTTAATTGCGGGCACCGTAAACGTCCGGTTTGAGCACCGGGAGAACCGGGGGCGAGGGCCCCGAAGAGCTTACGGCATCACGTACGGCTGCCAATTAGGCGCCAGGGCCCGGCTATTTATCGTCTTGAACCACAGAAACCCGGACACGGACGGACCAGGGTGTCTTAGAGGGCGGGTGCATCTTGGTGTAACTTTAAATCACGGAACACGCTGACCGTTGGTGGTTTATGTGTGTCGGTTGGGTCGGTCGACTGAGCATTGCTTCCGGATCGTCACCTATCCGGGGGTGTTTTGGGGTTCCTGGGGTGGTGACTTAATTGCCGACCGGCACCGGGATAACTTAACTTCTGCGGTCGATTACTTACGATAATGGGTTTCCGGTTACCGGGGTTGGTCTGGCCCTCGCTCGTCCTTAATCTGTGGCAGATTGTCTACCAAAACATCTAGAGCCAGGCATTCAATTTGAATTTTGTGTTTGCGCCTGATGGTAGGCAATCCGCCGATCACATAGCTCGCCGATCGCGCAATCGAGAAATTCAAAAATACAACGTTTGTTGGTCGCAGCAGCAGATACCTGGGCCATAAATCCGCTCGAACGCATTCGACACGCGTAAGCAGTCATAAAACTCGGGCCAGTGGATCAATCGGGCATTATCCCGCGGTGTAATCATGTCTCGCCACCTGCTTTATTTTGAGCCCAACCATCTTATTGCGCTTCGCGCCCTTATCGGGGCCGAAGCGAAGTACTATCTCCCGAGGGCGTATAATTCAATAAAATTGAACCTGATTTCGCATCAACTTCAATCCTTCCTCCGTATCACCTGGATGACCAAACAAACTAAAATTGGAACCCGTCCATAAAACGCACCGTAATCTATTTTAAGCCCCCTGATTTATGGAGCCCCCGGAATGGTCCTTCCGAAATGGATTGTTTTCAAAATCGCTCAAGGCTGGCGGGGTAACCGAGAAATCGTTCGCGTCATGCAACCAGACGCAGATCAGATCGGACGCACCCAGACAGGCGCTAGAACCCGACGAGCCTGTACCCGTCGAGTGGCTGCATTCAATCCACCCCAGCGCATTCCACCGACCGGGCTGTGTGCGTCACGCAAACAGGGTTCCGCAGGGTTCGTTATCATGGTAATATGTTTATGATCGTGTTTTTATCGTTGCCCCGGTGACAGCTTGCAAATCGGTGTGTCTAACCTCGGCGCTCCGGTTCGCCTGATATAACCGAAGCATCCACCGAAGACTTCATTTGAATGCCGGCCGCAGGAGATGCTTTCCTCCGCAGGCGGAAGTGGTTTGTGACCTTATTCGGGACATCGCCGCCCGCCAGCGTGTGACGCAAATCCGCCGGCCAAGCTCAAACCGAAGATTTATGCCTTTACGAGAGGGGAGTCGAGCGGATGTTTTGCGGATCACGGGCAACCACGGGGCGGTCGCGGGGTGTATCTGGTTCGCGTGACGCGTGCGTAGCGTCATTATCAAACGCGTTTATCGTAGTGCGCCGCGGGCCACTTAAGCGAGAAACTTCAAATTTCAATTAGCAAAATCAATTGGCTGCCACTTCGGCGATGGACCGGGATGGCGTCTCCGGGGACACGCCGGCCGGTAGCGTGTGCTTCCCGGGAACGCGAACGCACACACACGCTAATGGTCGATAAGAAAATTGACGAAAATCTATCATCCCCCGCTGGCACGTGTGTGCTCCGGTGAGTGAGTGTCACCGTGCGATCGTCGCGTACGCAGCCACTCACGAGAAACGCTAGGAGAGAGAGCGCAAACGCTCTCAGTGCGTGTGTCTTAGACGCGCGCGCAAACAAGCTCCTTAAGCGCGAAAGAGAGGTGCGCTTATCTTTGCGAATTTTCAGTAAAAACGTCCAAGTGCGAGTACCTGGCCCGAGAGTGACCGTCCTGTTTGTGGCCCGGCCCGTCCCGTAGATCGATTATAATTTACCCGGTCGCCGGACCGTTGCGGTCAGTAAACCGTTGACGCACGGTACGGGCAGAAGTGCCCCTTGTGAGCGGTGTGTGAAGCTAGGACCTTCTCTCTAGGCGGTGGCCGCCTTGTTCTTATTCTTGTTCGTGTGCTTGTGTTCCGGTTTGCAGAAGAAAGTGCGATCCGCCCGTTACCGGTTTCGTCGTCGGTTCATCGGTGAACTCAAAAGTGATCCCGAACTGCTCGCTCGGGTGACGCGGTACACAGACAGCAACCGCCGTAAGGATGTCGTAAGTAGCTTCTTTATTCCGCATTTAAGGGGCCGACAAGGGACCGTGCTTGGCCCCGTACCCAGCCGTAAAGGGACGGGACCTAAATTCGCACATTGGTCATGTCGGGTCGACCTAATTAAGTGCCTCTAATGGACCGCCATGGTCGTCGTTTGTTGAGCACGATTGTTCCACCGCACTGACCACCAGCTTCGAGGGCCGCGGGACATCGAATCAATAGACGAAAGCCTATAGACACTGTGTCAACAATCGCATCGCACATCCGATTAAAAAGGGAAACGGTTCAGTTATCAGAGCGCCCGCGTTTTGCAAGATGCGTGCGCTGTCGTTTGGAGTGTGCCTTGTTTCTACTTGACGCGGCCTCGTGTGCTTACAAGCTTGTGAAACGTGTGGTCACTAGAACTGGAGCCATTTTTATCTAAAGCTTCTTCTGATGCAATCCACGCGCCCTCGCTTTCACTCGTCGTTCGAATGGTGGCTTATCGAGCAAATCAGAAAAAACCCTATCAAGGATTAGGAAGTGTGAATTAAATTTCATTAAATTAGTGAGTAAGGTGCATCAACTGAATTCGATTCCGTCCGTTTCCGAAGTCCGAGTATCCCGAAAAGCCGTTACGATTTGAATTGATTGCAACGACCGTTTAGGGCGCCCATCGCGAGACCTGACTCGCCATGCTGTCTACGCCTTGCTGTGGCCCAGGACGCGGTTCAGATACGGAATGGAATTTTCTTTTTGTCGCCGAATCCGAACCCAAGCTAAAATTAGACAAGACAACGGAATCGCCACGATCGGCGCATCGTAAACCACAGCCTATTGAACCCACGTGACGTACCGTAAACCGATTGTACGTTTATCGATCGAACAGGGATTAACCGGCACCGATAAGAGCGCCAGCCTGCGATGCAATTGTCTGCAGGGTTAGTGTCAAGAGCCAGACACCCACCGAGATGGGAAGACCCAGCATAAACTGCGCTAGGTTTTAGCTACATTCTAGAACCCGCTTATCTGCCTCTAGATCTCACTCATTCAGCTTCTAAATCGGTCCGGCTTACACACTACACACTCCATTCACTACGACCCCGGCTAGTAGTAGGTTCAGCGATAACGACTTTCAACTTTTCAACCAAAAAACACATTAAGATACTAGGCCACCCGAACGGGACCACCGGATTCCAACCGGAACACGACGTCTGACGTTCGTCGGCCGGACAGACAAACGATCTTCAACGTCTGACGCTTGCCTCATCACACGTCAAACGCTGCTGTTGTGTTGTGTCCGACTCGGTCGGACCAGACTTCTTGGTGTTGACGCTAAACGACGCGTTTGCTAGGTTTAGTAAGTCGTCTTCGTTGACGACGACGACGGAAACGACCGAACGTGGGGCGTATTCTTGGCAGACTCCTCCTGGCACCTGGCACCACCGTTGGCCGATCTATTCAGTCAATCGAGAGCCATCGGTCGGGCAGCATAAGTGGTTCTCCGAAGTGCATCTCCACAGGGTGTTTCCTGCGCAAAGGGTGCTCGGTGGTGCGCCATAAACCTTTACCATGGCCGACAACGAATCGCTTGAACCGACTACCGGCCTAGCCATACCCCGGATACAGATTAGGTAAGGCACACGGCCTGGCCAACGTGTGCGATCGCGTGACAACAGTCGTTCGGGGGCTGGCGGCGTAATCGCCGCCACACGAGACGCGCTCTGTGGACAAACAACTGTGTGACTAAGAGGAACCCCGAAAACTTCGGTGTAAACCCCGACCCCGGGGCGGGTGGGTACGGCGCTCGGAATACCAATTACCGGGACAGATAACGCAGGGCCATTTTATGGCCACCGCCCGCTGCCGCCTCCGCCTTTTTAGTGTTTCCGATCTGTCAGATTTCACCTGCAGACCGGGCCTCTTATCTTTACTGATGCTGCCGAATTGGTCTGTTTTCGTGTGTGTACCCATCGGATGATAGCTGCCTGGTGCTGCTGCCTGCCGCCGTTGCGGAGCTGTTCCTGTTCTGGGCAAATACTGATAACAATTTTGGCACACGGCAAACAACGTGTTGGCTTTGAAGCCGTTCGCCGAAGCGACGACGACACCGAAGGTTTGCGATCTCGCGAAACAACTTGACAACGGACCCGCAACTGTCACGATACTGTCAATCGGATAGATGTCCGCAGCGGACTCGGACTTCGTTGCTCTTGTTCGGGCGTGTCTTTGTTTCTCTTTTATTGCCCAAATTAACAAGCGCACCTCGCGCCTGTTATCGCACTTGTCGCGGGTGTTCCAGGTTGGCCACAGGACCACTTGATTGTCCGCTGCCAGACCCCATGATGGATGATGGATGGTATCGAGCAGGCGCCAGGAAGGGCCCTCCCTGATGCACCGCGGTGCATCTACTAATAAACCCTCGTTCCCGTTCGATTAGATTGGGGGCCGGAAAAACTTTTCCCACCTCGCGTTCGGTTCGTTTTATTTTTATGTCCGCCCAAGCTCGCGGCTGGGCGCCACGGAACCACCAGCTGATTTTGGTCGCCTCCTTCTCTCGGACCGAGAGGGACCGAACCGAGAGCCATCTGATTCGGCGACGACTTTCCCGAAATAGACTTGAGTGCGGACTTGACGGTCTTGAACTTCGCGCCCTTCCCGTTCTGTTTTTCTTCGACGGGCTGGTCGCTTTTCGCTGTGGTCGCGGGTATCAGTCATTCACTGGTTGGGATACGTTACCAGCCATTAACCTCCAAGGGAAACTTCCGTACTTTTCCGAACCCGTTTCGGATGAGCTCCGTGCTGTGTCCGCCCATAACCGTGTTGTCACGTGAGACTTATGCTCTCGGTTTCGTTTGCCGTTCCGTTCCGTTTTCTGTCCCTAGTTTTCTTAACGGGGACCACAAGGACACACACGAAATGGGCCGGGTGTGGCGTGTCCGAAATCTGGCCCGCTGCTCGGTGCCAACAAATTCCGCCAAATATCCGTCGTGTCGAAAAATCTGTTCATTACCCCAGTACCGCGGTGTCGGTGTCGGTTGGTCGGTGTTTGACGGTCAAAATCAAGGCCGTGCAATGCACTGCACGCGCGTCGCTGCCAGAGCCAAGTACTTGGCACGACCACCGATTCCGAAGGAGACGGATTTGTTGTGAGACTAATGTCCGGGTGGGCAGGTGTTTCCCGTGACCGGTTTCCGAACCGGAACGGGCGATTGTTTTGGTCCGGGACGGAAGTCCAAGCCAGCCGCAGATTTATCACCGCTCTCCCGCGTGTGTTTATCCTGCGGACAAGGCGCGGGATTTATGACGCAACCAGCGCACGGAGCACTTTATCTCCGCTACGGTGGCCCAAGTCAGGAGGTTAGCGTCTTTTACAACCGCCAAACGTGACCACAACCCGTGCCACGGGCACGGGCTTCTTGGGGAAGAGGTGTGTAAATTACCACTTGACAGGCGGCTGGTACTGTTCTGTCGTTCGAAAAGATATGCGAAAACCGCGTTCCCTCACCTACGTCAGCTGATTCGCGAGTGATTAGAACGAGTCTTAGGACTTGGCGTCACTGCCGGCAAGTACTGCGTGCGAAAATGTTAATTTTAGCGCACAAACCCACACACCCAACCGCGAGGCCAAGTCGATTGTCTTGGGAACCCCTTTCTTGATGTCGTCGCTTCCGAGAAATACGAAGCTACCGTGCACCATTTGGACCGGAAGCAACGTGAAACATAAGACGGGCCAGGCACGAAAGCGAAACGGAACGCGACGGCTTGGTATGACTCAAGACATTCCTGACCCGGAACGCGGGACCAAGTGCCCGTGTGACCCAAAAACCCTTACTACGCACTATTAGCGCACCGACCGGGCGATGAGTCACGGAGAACCAACTCGGCATCTGACACCTCGCTCACTGCGGGGTCTTCAGTCCACACTAACCGCCTGTCATCGCTTCCCATACTTGCCAGGCGGACGTCGAGCGACACGCAGCTGGACAAGGTCCAGATCAAGTCGGCCTCGGTCTACAACATTCACGGTCTGAGCGGCTCGCAGCACTCGCTGAGCGTCACGCCAATCCACAAGGATGTCGTCGGCTACCGGGGCAGCAACGAGTTCATACGTAAGCATCCGGGCTTCTGGGTTGTCTGGAACACATCTTTAACCACACACACTCTCTCCCTGGACAGTGACCGACGATAAGCAGTCGACGATGGATCAACTCCGGTCGATCGGTCCGTGGTGTCGGCGCAAGTGCAAGAACGTGTGCCGGCGAAAGATTCTCTACAAGCGTGTCCCGGTCCTGAACTGGCTGCCACGTTACTCGGCGGACGATGCGGTCGGAGATTTGGTGGCCGGCATCACCGTCGGCCTGACCGTCATCCCGCAAGCCCTCGCCTACAGCAGCATCGCCGGTCTCCCGGCAGCGGTACGGCACTTCCCGAGGTTCGGACTTAACCCAAAACGAGGCTAACGAGTGTCCCCTTTCCTTCCCCACAGTACGGTCTCTATGGGTCGTTCGTCGGGTGCTTCGTGTACATTCTGCTCGGCTCCTGCAAGGACGTACCGATGGGACCGACGGCCATCGCTTCGCTACTCACGTTCCAGGCGTGCGACGGGATCTGGCAGCGGGCCGTGTTGCTCTGCTTCCTGAGCGGACTGATCGAGCTGCTGATGGGTCTGTTCGGGCTCGGCTTCCTGATCGACTTCGTGTCCGGCCCCGTCAGTTCCGGCTTCACGTCAGCCGTCTCGCTGATCATTCTCAGCTCCCAGGTGAAGGATCTGCTTGGGATTTCGGCCAAAGGGAACACTTTCATCGAGCAGTGGACATCGATCATCGACAACATCCACAACACGCAGCTCGGAGATGCGCTGATGGGATTTACGTGTATCATTGTGTTGCTGCTGATGCGTCTTCTGCCACGCATCAAGGTTGGCCCCCCGGAACCGGTCGATCAGTCCGTTGTCCAGAGGATCATAAACAAGTCGCTGTGGCTCGTCGGAACGGCCCGGAACGCGATCATCGTCGTGGTTTGTGGTGGCATCGGGGCGGCTTTCTACGAAAACGGCAGCCAACCGTTCCGGATGATCGGCGAGGTGCCGAGCGGGCTTCCGTCCGTGCAGGCCCCACCCTTCTCCGTGCCCGAACTGGTTGGGCCCGATGGGAACGTTACGCAGGCGTACGAAAGCTTCGGCGACATGCTGTCGAACCTGGGCTCGATGCTGATCGTTATCCCGCTGATTGCTCTCCTGGAGAACATTGCCATCTGCAAGGCTTTCGGTAAGGACACGGACCCAGCAGAGCGCTCCGACCGGATGACGATCGCTAACGGGCTTTTTCTCTCTCTCTCCCTCCGATAGCTGACGGAAAACCGGTCGACGCCACTCAGGAACTGATCGCCATCGGAGTGTCCAACATTGCCAACTCGTTCGTCATGGGCTACCCGGGCACGGGGGCACTTTCGCGCGGGGCGGTCAACAACGCGAGCGGAGTACGGACACCGTTCGGTGGCCTTTACACTGGGCTGCTGGTCATACTGGCGCTGCTCTTCTTTACGCCCTACTTCTTCTACATCCCTCGGGCGGCCCTGGCGGCGATCATTATTGCTGCGGTCATCTTTATGATCGAAGTGCGCGTCGTTAAGCCGATGTGGCGCAGCAAGAAGACGGATCTGATACCGGGAATTGCGACGTTCGTTGCCTGTCTGGCTCTGCCGCTCGAGTACGGCATCCTGGTGGGAATCGGGCTAAACATCCTGTTCATCCTGTACCACGCGGCCCGCCCGAAGATCCACATGGACCAAGCGGTGACACCGTGCGGTGTCAAGTACCTGATGCTGACGCCCGACCGGTGCCTGATCTTCCCGTCGGTCGACTACGTGCGCAATCTGATCAACAAGCAAGGCCTCAAGAGCCAGATCCCGCTCGTGATCGACTGTACGCACATCTACGGGGCTGACTTTACCGCCGCCCAGGTTATCGATACGCTCATCAAGGACTTCAAGAGCCGCAACCAGTTGCTGCTGTTCCTCAATCTGAAGCCCTCGGTCGGCAACGTGTTCGAGGGAGCCGACCTGGAGTATCGGGTGTTCTACGACTTCGAGCAGCTGGACAAAGCGATCCAAGAGTGCCGCCGGAAGAGCATTCAACCTTAGCCGCCGTGGCTGTCACAAGTGATCTGTACAGTTTAGCCTTAAAGATAAGACCTGCCCTACGCCCCGTAAGTTACCTCATAGGTGACCTCAGTTTGTTCGTTCCTAGACCCTCCCAGGAGCCCGATTCCCGAGTTTGTTGTACTATTTAGTGAATAACGCGCCCATGCCCCGATCCTGACCGGACCGGAGCGGAGTAGTCATGTAGCCACGCATCGAAAGACACCGTTAGCTCGTAAGCCATAAAGACGAATACCAGATAAACGTTTACTTATTTATGCAGTAACGGGTCCAAGGCTTCAATACGCGATGTACTTACACTGCAGATTCATCGACGTTTGGAACATCGAGGCCCGGTGCACGTCCTGGTGCGTCCTGCCACCCATGACCGAGCACTGCGATCCTGGGCCGGCGGCAGCCGCCGCGTGGTGTAGAGCGCTCATCGTCACGTTCCCCGGTCCGACGCCGGTGCCGACGGGATTGTAGGACCGAGCCATCGAGGCCGCCGCCGCCGTGTAGCGGTAGGCGGCCTGCGACATCTGGCTGCAGGACGTGAGGTCACCGTACGAGCAGGGCATATTGCCCAACCCGGTCGGATCCATACCTCCCTGGAGGCAGCTAGAGTCGAAGCTAGCTGCCGCCTGGTTGAGGTACGAGTAGTCCATGTCGTGGGGATAAATTTTGGCGACTTTTGTGTTTCACGGGGGGCCACAAAAAACTCGGCGCCCAGCGCGGGCGGAACTGTCAGTTTCGTTCTCACCACACACACACACACTCAGACACCCAGTTCACTTTACCCGATGACGATAATGTTGATGGCAATAATACTTTCACTGATGCCGATACCAACCAGGCCGATGCCAGGGACTCCGGAACTCCTTCGCCACCACGGGACGGGCTCCACGGAAGTGGCACACCTGGCGGCCCGGTACTCGAACCGCCCGCGGGTTATGGAATTAAATTAAATATTAATTTCCTTCCGCATTTCCGGCCGCGGCCATTACCGTCGCACCAAGTGTTGCGGATTGCTTGTGATTGTGTGTTTTTCCTGGGCTTTTTTTTCGTTCGCTCTCTCTCTCTACACTTCCACGCGTCGAAATGTCTGTCAGTGCTCCGTTTTTTCGGGGGACCGTTTTCCCCACCAACCAGTACGGCCCGGTTATGCCCAGACTTTTATGTGTGTGTCGGTGTTATTTATTTTTATTATCCATGAATTTTGCACTCAACACTCCGGCCGGCTCCGCCCGAGGTTGCGCACACAATTTGCACGTCGTCACGGGAGCAGTTTTGGCGGCACACACACACACACACGCACAGATCAGTGGGCTGGGCAGGATATTTTGGGGCCTTAACGGTGACGATGATGTTCACGCACTTAAACTGCGTTGGCCCCGACTTTTTGCGGAATAAATTCCGTAACCGCTTCAGGAAGAGAGCCGGAACCTTTCAACAAGGATCCAGTTTCATAAATATCTTTACGAGGCTCGTTTTGGGACACTTTTCAGAACAACATTCGCACCACCACACGATCCGTTTCCGCCACAACATTCGGCAACGAACTCGGAAGTTCGGAACAACAACGCGACACGCAACGGGCGCTGACCGCCGCCACTCGAAACAACAAACTGACCGACTCAGACGAACGTCACGCCAAGGACCTGCTGCTGCTGATGCGATGCGATGCTACTGTCTGCTGCTGGCTTCCGCTACTGCGACCGGTTGCTTGCATTCGCCGAAATCAAATGATAAGCTTAATTCAATAACGGTGAACTCAAAGCCTGACTGACTCGCATGCTGCGCTGCGGACCGCCGCCAGTCTATTGTTCCAGGGCGGGTGTGTTCCCCTACACGTGTTGTTGGCGTTGGTTTCTATCCTGCCAAGGACCTTGCCTCACACATGTGTCGCCGTGCTGTGCGAGGGTGCCAAACACCCAGCACACGCTGGCGCTGATGTGCTGTCCTTTGTCGTCCCGTGGAACGCTAACGGCGGTGTCCTTTTTGAGCTAGCGTTCCCTTTTCACCACACGCGCACGTGGTTCCGTTTGCGTAAGGGAGAGCGTCTCGTTCGCTGCGCAAGGATCTCCGCAAGGACGCGCGTGATCTAACCCGTCGAAACAGGGGAAAACCCGTCTGCTCAGGGCGTGGCCATCGGATTGGCTCGCCCTCGTCCAATGAGAGCGCGATGCGAACCCCGACTCGGGACTGCTGCTTCGGCGAGGAAAATCCGTGACGTCACCGTTTCCAGAGCGTTTCCCCAAGCGCGCCTGTCGCCTCCAAGTGTCCAAGTCCAAGTTTGTGAGCGTGTACGCGATTAACGGCCACGGAAAAAAGTAAGGAGAAGTCCAAGGCGAACGGGGCCGCTAAAGAGAAAGAAAATGAAGGATGAAAAACACAAACAAACCGGAAGGAGCTAGCGCGGACGACGCGGTCTCTACTATCACCTATCAGTGGTGCGAGGCGGGAAAAAGAGTGCAGCATTTTTATTTGCCATTTCAGTTTTCGACACCACATTTCGGGACACAGATTTCCCTTGCCCCACACCTCACTCATATTTTGCCGTGTTGCCTGGAAAGCCTCAATCGAGGAGTGCACTTGGCTCGCCCAACACACACAGACATTAACGGCCGTTCTGGTACTTATGCGCCGACAGTATCTAGGTTACTACGACCCAAGATGTTGATCGATGTGCACACGGTGTCTTGGGCCGTCGCCGCAGCCACACCGCCCGTCGAGTGTGCCTCGGAGGTGAACTTTTATTGGATTACAATTGATGTGCCGTGGGCGCTGCGTGAGCGCGTCTTAAAGAAGATGTTCGCAAAACACCCGAACATTGGCCGCAACAGGAACGATAGATCTTTGCGCCACCGGCGTGTGCCTTTAATAAATATTTTATTGTAGATTACACGGTTTTACAACCACGGATTACACGGAAGTTGAGAGGGGTTCTTTTCCGGCTCACTAACACTTGACCGTGAGGACCTGCACCTGGTCACTGGCATCGGCCACCGAGTACGGAAACTCCTCCATACCGTGGCAGGCCGCCCCGTGATGGCCATCCTTCGTAGCCACCACGATGCCACCCATGAACGCTGGATAGTGCTTGGCAATCCGCGCGATAGCCCGCTGGCCGGCCTCAGCCGGATCCAACCCATTGCGCATTCCCTCGACGGCTAGGAGCGCAGGCAGGAACCGCATCATGACGTCTCCATCGCCGGTAGCCACCGCGGCACCCACCTCGGAATCCGCATACGCACCGGCGCCCGGTATCGGCGAGTCACCGACGCGACCCGGGATTTTGTGTCTTGCGCCATTGGTGGACGTTCCGGCCACCACATGGCCTGACGGGTCGATCACGATCATACTGATCGTGTCGTGGTTGTACCGACCGAACGTGAACTTTGTACGATCCGCCAAGGGTGGAGACTTATGGTTCACGTCGTTTGCGGACACCGGTTCGTAGGGTCCACAGGACATCGATGGCGAAGGGATAACATTCTAAAAGAGATCGCGAAATTAGTAACAAAGGCGCAAAAACCGCTGAAACTTTTGCGCTGACCCAATCGACAACCGTGCCGTGATACGATGATCGATTGGCTCGCGATAAGAGGACAGCAGCATCAGCGCCAGATAAACGCAGGCAG
>NC_069144.1:27790500-27819530 GCF_943734635.1 Anopheles cruzii
CTGCCTGCGTTTATCTGGCGCTGATGCTGCTGTCCTCTTATCGCGAGTCAATCGATCACCGTGTCGTATCACGGCACGTTGGTCGATTGGGTCAGCGCAAAAATTTGAACAGTTTTGTGCCTGTGTTACTAATTTCCCGACCTGTTTTAGAATGTCCTCCCTTCGCCATCGATGTCCTGTGGACCCTACGAACCGGTGTCTGCGAACGACGTGAACCATAAGTCTCCACCGGCCACGGATCGTACAAAGTTCACGTTCGGTCGGTACAACCATGACACGATCAGTATGATCGTGATCGACCCGTCTGGCCATGTGGTGGCCGGAACGTCCACCAATGGAGCAAGACACAAAATCCCGGGTCGCGTCGGTGACTCGCCGATACCGGGTGCCGGTGCGTATGCGGATTCCGAGGTTGGTGCTGCGGTGGCTACCGGCGATGGGGACGTCATGATGCGGTTCCTGCCTGCGCTCCTAGCCGTCGAGGGAATGCGCAATGGATTGGGTCCGGAAGAGGCCGGTCAGCGGGCTATCGCCCGGATTGCCAAGTACTATCCCGCGTTCATGGGTGGCATTGTGGTGGCTACGAAGGATGGCCATCACGGGGCGGCCTGCCACGGTATGGAGGAGTTTCCGTACTCGGTGGCCGATGCCAGTGACCAGGTGCAGGTCCTCACGGTCAAGTGTTAGTGAGCCGGAAAAGAACCCCTCTCAACTTCCGTGTAATCCGCGGTTGTAAAACCGTGTAATCTACAATAAAATATTTATTAAAGGCACACGCCGGTGGCGCAAAGACCAATCGTTCCTGTTGCGGCTAATGTTCGGGTGTTTTGCGAACATCTTCTTTAAGACGCGCTCACGCAGCGCCCACGGCACATCAATTGTAATCCAATAAAAGTTCACCTCCAAGGCACACTCGACGCCCGGGGTGGCTACGGCGACGGCCCAAGACACCGTGTGCACATCGATCAACATCCTTGCCTTGGGTCGTAGTAACCTAGATACTGTCAGCGCATAAGTACCAGAACGGCCGTTAATGTCTGTGTGTGTGTTGGGCGAGCTCCATCAAGTGCACTTCTCGATTGAGGCTTTCCAAGCAACACGGCAAAATATGAGTGAGGTGTGGGGCAAGGGAAATCTGTGTCCCGAAATGTGGTGTCGAAAACTGAAATGGCAAATAAAAATGCTGCACTCTTTTTCCCGCCTCGGGCTCGCACCACTCCGAAGGTGATAGGTGATAGTAGAGACCGCGTCGTCCGCGCTAGCTCCTTCCGGTTTGTTTGTGTTTTTCATCCTTCATTTTCTTTCTCTTTAGCGGCCCCGTTCGCCTTGGACTTCTCCTTACTTTTTCCGTGGCCGTTAATCGCGTACACGCTCACAAACTTGGACTGCACTTGGAGGCGACAGGCGCGCTTGGGGAAACGCTCTGGAAACGGTGACGTCACGGATTTTCCTCGCCGAAGCAGCAGTCCCGAGTCGGGGTTCGTAACACGCTCCCATTGGACGATGGCGAGCCAATCCGATGGCCACGCCCTGAGCAGACGGGTTTTCCCCTGTTTCGACGGGTTAGATCACGCGCGTCCTTGCGGAGATCCTTGCGCAGCGAACGAGACGCTCTCCCTTACGCAAACGGGACCACGTGCGCGTGCGGTGAAAAGGGAACGCTAGCTCAAAAAGGACACCTTGGCCGGCGTTCCACGGGACGACAAAGGACAGCACATCAGCGCCAGCGTGTGCTGGGTGTTTGGCACCCTCGCACAGCACGGCGACACATGTGTGAGGCAAGGTCCTTGGCAGGATAGAAACCAACGCCAACAACACGTGTAGGGGAACACACCCGCCCTGGAACAATAGACTGGCGGCGGTCCGCAGCGCAGCATGCGAGTCAGTCAGGCTTTGAGTTCACCGTTATTGAATTAAGCTTATCATTTGATTTCGGCGAATGCAAGCAACCGGTCGCAGTAGCGGAAACCAGCAGCAGACAGTAGCATCGCATCGCATCAGCAGCAGCAGGTCCTTGGCGTGACGTTCGTCTGAGTCGGTCAGTTTGTTGTTTCGAGTGGCGGCGGTCAGCGCCCGTTGCGTGTCGCGTTGTTGTTCCGAACATCCGAGTTCGTTACCGAATGTTGTGGCGGAAACGGATCGTGTGATGGTGCAAATGCTGTTCTGAAAAGTGTCCCAAAACGAGCCTCGTAAAGATATTTATGAAACGGAATCCTTGCTGAAAGGTTCCGGCTTTCTTCCTGAAGCTGTTTCCGAATTTATTCCGCAAAAAGTCGGAGCCAACGCAGTTTAAGTGCGTGAACATCATCGTCACCGTTAAGGCCCCAAAATATCCCGCCCAGCCCACTGATCTGTGTGTGTGTGTGCCGCCAAAACTGCCCCCGTGACGACGTGCAAATTGTGTGCGCAACCTCGGGCGGAGCCGGGCCGGAGTGTTGAGTGCAAAATTCATGGATAATAAAAATAAATAACACCGACACACATAAAAGTCCGGGCATAACCGGGCCGTACTGGTTGGTGGGGAAAACGGTCCCCCGAAAAAACCGAGCACTGACAGACATTTCGACGCTTGGAAGTGTAGAGAGAGAGAGCGAACGAAAAAAAAGCCCAGGAAAAACACACAATCACAAGCAATCCGCAACACTTGGCACGACGGTAATGGCCGCGGCCGGAAATACGGAAGGAAATTAATATTTAATTTAATTCCATAACCCGCGGGCGGTTCGAGTACCGGGCCGCCAGGTGTGCCATTTCCGTGGAGCCCGTCCCGTGGTGGGCGAAGGAGTTCCGGAGTCCCTGGCATCGGGCTGGTTGGCATCGGCATCAGTGAAAGTATTATTGCCATCAACATTATCGTCATCGGCTAAAGTGAACTGGGTGTCTGAGTGTGTGTGTGTGCGGTGAGACCGAAACTGACAGTTCCGCCCGCGCTGGGCGCCGAGTTTTTTGTGGCCCCCGTGAAACACAAAAGTCGCCAAAATTTATCCCCACGACATGGACTACTCGTACCTCAACCAGGCGGCAGCTAGCTTCGACTCTAGCTGCCTCCAGGGAGGTATGGACCCGACCGGGCTGGGCAATATGCCCTGCTCGTACGGTGACCTCACGTCCTGCAGCCAGATGTCGCAGGCCGCCTACCGCTACACGGCGGCGGCGGCCTCGATGGCTCGGTCCTACAATCCCGTCGGCACCGGGGTCGGGCCCGGAAATGTGACGATGAGCGCCCTACACCACGCGGCAGCCGCCGCTGGCCCAGGATCGCAGTGCTCGGTTATGGGTGGCAGGACGCACCAGGACGTGCACCGGGCTTCGATGTTCCAAACGTCGATGAATCTGCAGTGTAAGTACATCCCGTATTGAAGCTTTGGACCCCGTTACTGCATAAATAAGTAAACGTTTATCTGGTCTTCGTCTTTATGGCTTACGAGCTAACGGTGTCTTTCAATGCGTGGCTACATGACTACAGAACTTCGGTCCGGTCAGGACCGGGGCATGGACGCGTTACTCACTAAATAGTACAACAAACTCGGGAATCGGGTTCCTGGGAGGGTCTAGGAACGAACAAACTGAGGTCACCTATGAGGTAGCCTTCGGTAACTTACGGGGCGTAGGGGTGGTCTTATCTTTAAGGCTAAACTGTACAGATCACTTGTGACATTTACGGCTACAGGCGGCCGACCTAAGGTTGAATGCTCTTCCGGCGGCACTCTTGGATCGCTTTGTCCAGCTGCTCGAAGTCGTAGAACACCCGGTACTCCAGGTCGGCTCCCTCGAACACGTTGCCGACCGAGGGCTTCAGGTTGAGGAACAACAGCAACTGGTTGCGGCTCTTGAAGTCCTTGATGAGCGTATCGATAACCTGGGCGGCAGTAAAGTCAGCCCCGTAGATGTGCGTACAGTCGATCACCAGCGGGATTTGGCTCTTGAGGCCCTGCTTGTTGATCAGGTTGCGCACGTAATCGACCGACGGGAAGATCAGGCAGCGGTCGGGCGTCAGCATCAGGTACTTGACACCGCACGGTGTCACCGCCTGGTCCATGTGGATCTTCGGGCGGGCCGCGTGGTATAGGATGAACAGGATGTTCAACCCAATTCCCACCAGGATGCCGTACTCGAGCGGCAGAGCCAGACAGGCAACGAACGTCGCAATTCCTGGTATCAGATCCGTCTTCTTGCTGCGCCACATCGGTTTAACGACGCGCACCTCAATCATAAAGATGACCGCAGCAATAATGATCGCCGCCAGAGCCGCCCGAGGGATGTAGAAGAAGTAGGGCGTAAAGAAGAGCAGCGCCAGTATGACCAGCAGCCCAGTGTACAGGCCACCGAAAGGTGTCCGTACTCCGCTCGCGTTGTTGACCGCCCCGCGCGAAAGTGCCCCCGTGCCTGGGTAGCCCATGACGAACGAGTTGGCAATGTTGGACACCCCGATGGCGATCAGTTCCTGAGTGGCGTCGACTGGTTTTCCGTCAGCTATCGGAGGAAGAGAGAGAAAAGACTGTCAGCGAACATCGGGTCGGAGTGGTCCGTCTGGTCCGTGTCCTTACCGAAAGCCTTGCAGATGGCAATGTTCTCCAGGAGAGCAATCAGCGGGATAACGATCAGCATCGAGCCCAGGTTCGACAGCATGTCGCCGAAGCTTTCGTACGCCTGCGTAACGTTCCCATCGGGCCCGACCAGTTCCGGCACGGAGAAGGGTGGGGCCTGCACGGACGGAAGTCCGCTCGGCACCTCACCGATCATCCGGAACGGTTGACTGCCGTTTTCGTAGAAAGCCGCCCCGATGCCACCACAAACCACGACGATGATTGCGTTCCGGGCCGTTCCGACGAGCCACAGTGACTTGTTTATGATCCTCTGGACAACGGACTGATCGACCGGCTCCGGGGGGCCAACCTTGATGCGGGGCAGTAGACGCATCAACAGCAACACGATGATGCACGTGAATCCCATCAGCGCATCGCCGAGTTGCGTGTTGTGGATGTTGTCGATGATCGATGTCCACTGCTCGATGAAAGTGTTCCCTTTGGCCGAAATCCCAAGCAGATCCTTCACCTGCGAGCTTAGAATGATCAGTGAGACGGCCGACGTAAACCCGGAGCTAACGGGGCCGGACACGAAGTCGATCAGGAAGCCGAGCCCGAACAGACCCATCAGCAGCTCGATCAGTCCGCTCAGGAAGCAGAGCAACACGGCCCGCTGCCAGATCCCGTCGCAAGCCTGGAACGTGAGTAGCGAAGCGATGGCCGTCGGTCCCATCGGTACGTCCTTGCAGGAGCCGAGCAGAATGTACACGAAGCACCCGACGAACGACCCGTAGAGACCGTACTGTGGAAAGGAAAGGGGACACTCGTTAGCCTCGTTTTGGGTTAAGTCCGAACCCCGGGAAGTGCCGTACCGCTGCCGGGAGACCGGCGATGCTGCTGTAGGCGAGGGCTTGCGGGATGACGGTCAGGCCGACGGTGATGCCGGCCACCAGATCTCCGACCGCATCGTCCGCCGAGTAACGTGGCAGCCAGTTCAGGACCGGGACGCGCTTGTAGAGAATCTTTCGCCGGCACACGTTCTTGCACTTGCGCCGACACCACGGTCCGATCGACCGGAGCTGATCCATCGTCGACTGCTTATCGTCGGTCACTGTCCAGGGAGAGAGTGTGTGTGTGGTTAAAGATGTGTTCCAGACAACCGGAAACAGCCCGGATGCTTACGTATGAACTCGTTGCTGCCCCGGTAGCCGACGACATCCTTGTGGATTGGCGTGACGCTCAGCGAGTGCTGCGAGCCGCTCAGACCGTGAATGTTGTAGACCGAGGCCGACTTGATCTGGACCTTGTCCAGCTGCGTGTCGCTCGACGTCCGCCTGGCAAGTATGGGAAGCGATGACAGGCGGTTAGTGCGGACTGAAGACCCCGCGGTGAGCGAGGTGTCAGATGCCGAGCTGGCTTTCCGTGACTCATCGCCCGGTCGGTGCGCTAATAGTGCGTAGTAAGGGTTTTTGGGTCACACGGGCACTTAGTCCCGGGTCCCGGTTCAGGAATGTCTTGAGTCACACCGAACCGTCGCGTTCCGTTTCGCTTTCGTGCCTGGCCCGTCTTATGTTTCACGGTGCTTCCGGTCCAAATGGTGCGCGGTAGCTTCGTATTTCTCGGAAGCGGCGACATCAAGAAAGGGGTTCCCAAGACAATCGACTCGGCCTCTCGGGGTTGGGTGTGTGGGTTTGTGCGCTAAAATTAACATTTTCGCACGCAGTACTTGTCGGTAGTGATGCCAAGCCCTAAGACTCGTTCTAATCACTCGCGAATCAGCTGACGTAGGTGAGGGAACGCGGTTTTAGCATATCTTTCGGAACGACAGAACAGTACCAGTCGCCTGTCAAGTGGTAATTTACACACCTCTCCCACAAGAAGCTCACCCGTGGCACGGGTTGTGGTCACGTTTGGCGGTTGTAAATGACGCTAACCTCCTGACTTGGGCCACCGTAGCGGAGATAAAGTGCTCCGTGCGCTGGTTGCGTCATAAATCCCGCGCCTTGTCCGCAGGATAAACACACGCGGGAGAGCGGTGATAAATCTGCGGCTGGCTTGGACTTCCGTCCCGGACCAAAACAATCGCCCGTTCCGGTTCGGAAACCGGTCACGGGAAACACCTGCCCACCCGGACATTAGTCTCACAACAAATCCGTCTCCTTCGGAATCGGTGGTCGTGCCAAGTACTTGGCTCTGGCAGCGACGCGCGCGTGCAGTGCATTGCACGGCCTTGATTTTGACCGTCAAACACCGACCAACCGACACCGACACCGGGGTACTGGGGTAATGAACAGATTTTTCGACACGACGGATATTTGGTGGAATTTGTTGGCACCGAGCAGCGGGCCAGATTTCGGACACGCCACACCCGGCCCATTTCGTGTGTGTCCTTGTGGCCCCCGTTAAGAAAACTAGGGACAGAAAACGGAACGGAACGGCAAACGAAACCGAGAGCATAAGTCTCACGTGACAACACGGTTATGGGCGGACACGGCGCGGAGCTCATCCGAAAAGGGGTTCGGAAAACGTACGGAAGTTTCCCTTGGAGGTTAATGGCTGGTAACGTATCCCAACCAGTGAATGACTGATACCTGCGACCACAGCGAAAAGCGACCAGCGTCGAAGAAAAACAGACCGGGAAGGGCGCGAAGTTCAAGACCGTCAAGTCCGCAGTCAAGTCTATTTCGGGAAAGTCGTCGCCGAATCAGATGGCTCTCGGTTCGGTCCCTCTCGGTACGAGAGGCGGCGGACCGACCAAAATCAGCTGGTGGTTCCGTGGCGCCCAGCCGCGAGCTTGGGTGGACATAAAAATAAAACGAACCAAACGCGAGGTGGGAAAAGTTTTTCCGGCCCCCAATCAAATCGAACGGGAACGGGGGGTTTATGAGTAGATGCACCGCGGTGCATCAGGGAGGGCCCTCCTGGCGCCTGCTCGATACCATCCATCATCCATCATGGGGTCTGGCAGCGACCAATCAAGTGGCCCAGTGTAACCTGGGACACCCGCGACAAGTGCGATAACAGGCGCGAGGTGCGCTTGTTAATTTGGGCAATAAAAGAGAAACAAAGACACGCCCGAACAAGAGCAACGAAGTTCGAGTCTGCTGTCGACATCTATCCGATTGACAGTATCGTGACAGTTGCGGGTCCGTTGTCAAGTTGTTTCGCGAGATCGCAAACCTTCGGTGTCGTCGCTTCGGCGAACGGCTTCAAAGCCAACACGTTGTTTGCCGTGTGCCAAAATTGTTATCAGTATTTGCTGAGAACAGGAACAGCTCCGCACAGCGGCAGGCAGCAGCACCAGGCAGCTATCATCCGATGGGTACACACACGAAAACAGACCAATTCGGCAGCATCAGTAAAGATAAGAGGCCCGGTCTGCAGGTGAAATCTGACAGATCGGAAACACTAAAAAGGCGACGGCGGCAGCGGGCGGTAGCCATAAAATGGCCCTGCGTTATCTGTCCCGGTAATTGGTATTCCGAGCAGTACCTCTGCGTCCTACCCACCGTCCCCCGGGGTCGGGTTTGCAGCGAAGTTTTCGGGGTTCCTCTTAGTCACACACAGTTGTTTGTCCACAGAGCGCGTCTCGTGTGGCGGCGATTACGCCGCTAACCCCCGAACGACTGTTGTCACGCGATCGCACACACGTTGGCCAGGCCGTGTGCCTTACCTAATCTGTATCCGGGGTATGGCTAGGCCGGTAGCCGGTTCAAGCGATTCGTTGTCGGCCATGGTTTATGGCGCACCACCGAGCCACTCCTTGCGCAGGAAACACCCTGTGGAGATGCACTTGGGAGGACCACTTATGCTGCCCGACCGATGGCTCTCGATTGACTGAACAGATCAGCCACCGGTGGTGCCAGGTGCCAGGAGGAGTCTGCCAAGAATCCGCCACACGTTCGGTCGTTTCCGTCGTCGTCGTCAACGAAGACGACTTACTAAACCTAGCAAACGCGTCGTTTGACGACAACACCAAGAAGTCTGGTCCGAGCGAGTCGGACACAACACAACAGCAGCGTTTGACGTGTGATGAGGCAAGCGTCAGACGTTGAAGATCGTTTAACTGTCCGGCCGATGAACGTCAGACGTCGTGTTCCGGTTGGAATCCGGTGGTCCCGTTGGGGTGGCCTAGTATCTTAATGTGTTTTTTGGTTGAAAAGTCGAAAGTCGTTATCGCTGAACCTACTACTAGCCGGGGTCGTAGTGAATGGAGTGTGTAGTGTGTAAGCCGGACCGATTTAGAAGCTGAATGAGTGAGATCTAGAGGCAGATAAGCGGGTTCTAGAATGTAGCTAAAACCTAGCGCAGTTTATGCTGGGTCTTCCCATCTCGGTGGGTGTCTGGCTCTTGACACTAACCCTGCAGACAATTGCATCGCAGGCTGGCGCTCTTATCGGTGCCGGTTAATCCGTGCTCGATCGATAAACGTACAATCGGTTTACGGTACGTCACGTGGGTTCAATAGGCTGTGGTTTACGATACGCCGATCGCGCCGATTCCGTTGTCTTGTCTAGTTTTAGCTTGGCTTCGGCTTCGGCGACAAAAACGATTCCGACGACGACAATTCCATTTCGTATCTGAACCGCGTCCTGGGCCACAGCAAGGCGTAGACAGCATGGCGTAACGGCTTTTCCGAGTATCCCGAACCTCAGAATCTGACCACGATCACACCGTTAAACCTTGAAATCAGTTGATGCTCCTTACTAACTAATTTACTGAAATCTAATTGACCCTTTCTAATCCTTGATACATTTTTTTTTTATTTGCTCGATAAGCAACCATTCGGCTGACGATCAACAAGAGAAAGCGAGGGCGCGTGGATTGCATCAGAAGGAGCTTTAGATAAAAATGGCTTCACTTCACAGTGACCACACGTTTCACAAGCTTGTAAGCACACGAGGCCGCGTCAAGTAGAAACAAGGCACACTCCAAACGACACCGCACGCATCTTGCAAAACGCGGGCGCCCTGATAACTGAATCGTTTCCCTTTTTAATCGGATGTGCGATGCGATTGTTGACACAGTGTCTATAGGCTTTCGTCTATTGATTCGATGTCCCGGGGCCCTTGAAGCTGGTGGTCAGTGCGGTGAAACAATCGCGCTCGACAAACGGCAACCACGGCGGCAATCCATTAGAGGCACTTAATTAGGTCGACCCGACATGGCCAATGTGCGAATTTAGGTCCCGTCCCTTTAGAGCTGGGTACGGGGTCAGGAACGGTCCGCTGTCGGCCCCTTAAATGCGGAATAAAGAAGCTACTTACGACATCCTTACGGCGGTTGCTGTCTGTGTACCGCGTCACCCGAGCGTTCAGCGAAATCAGGATCACTTTTGAGTTCACCGATGAACCGACGACGAAACCGGTAACGGGCGGATCGCACTTTCTTCTGCAAACCGGCACACAAGCACACGAACAAGAACAAGAAAATTTGCGGCCACCACCTAGAGAGAAGGTCCTAGCTTCACACACCGCTCACAAGGGGCACTTCTGCCCGTGCCGTGCGTCAACGGTTTACTGACCGCAACGGTCCGGCGACCGGGTAAATTATAATCGATCTACGGGACGGGCCGGGCCACAAACAGGACGGTCACTCTCGGGCCAGGTACTCGCACTTGGACGTTTTTACTGAAAATTCGCAAAGATAAGCGCACCTCTCTTTCGCGCTGAAGGAGCTTGTTTGCGCGCGCGTCTAAGACACACGCACTGAGAGCGTTTGCGCTCTCTCTCCTAGCGTTTCTCGTGAGTGGCTGCGTACGCGACGATCGCACGGTGACACTCACTCACCGGGGCGCGCACACGTGCCAGCGATAGATTTTCGTCAATTTTCTTATCGACCATTAGCGTGTGTGTGCGTTCGCGTTCCCGGGAAGCACACGCTACCGGCCGGCGTGTCCCCGGAGACGCCACCACACGGTCCATCGCCGAAGTGGCAGCCAATTGATTTTGCTAATTGAAATTTGAAGTTTCTCGCTTAAGTGGCCTGCGCACTACGATAAACGCGTTTGATAATGACACTACGCACGCGTCACGCGAACCAGATACACCCCGCGGCCGCCCCGTGGTTGCCCCGGATCTAAAACATCCGCTCGACTCCCCCCTCTCATAAAGGCATAAATCTTCGGTTTGAGCTTGGCCAACGGATTTGCGTCACACGCTGGTGGCGATACCCCGAATAAGGTCACAAACCGCTTCCGCCTGCGGAGGAAAGCATCTCCTGCGGCCGGCATTCAAATGAAGTCTTCGGTGGATGCTTCGGTTATATCAGGCGAACCGGTGCGCCGAGGTTAGACACACCGATTTGCAAGCTGTCACCGGGGCAACGATAAAAACATGATCATAAACATATTACTATGATAACGAACCCTGCGAAACCCTGTTTGCGTGACGCACACAGCCCGGTCGGTGGAATGCGCCGGGGAGGATTGAATGCAGCCACTCGACGGGTACAGGCTCATCGGGTTCTAGCGCCTGTCTGGGTGCGTCCGATCTGATCTGCGTCTGGTTGCATGACGCGAACGATTTCGTGGTTACCCCGCCAGCCTTGAGCGATTTTGAAAACAATCCATTTCGGAAGGACCATTCCGGGGGGCTCCATAAATCAGGGGGCTTAAAATAGATTACGGTGCGTTTTATGGACGGGTTCCAATTTTAGTTTGTTTGGTCATCCAGGTGATACGGAGGAAGGATTGAAGTTGATGCGAAATCAGGTTCAATTTTATTGAATTATACGCCCTCGGCAGATAGTACTTCGCTTCGGCCCCGATAAGGGGGCGAAGCGCGATAAGATGGTTGGGCTCAAAATAAAGCAGGTGGCGAGACATGATTACACCGCGGGATAATGCCCGATTGATCCACTGGCCCGAGTTTTATGACTGCTTACGCGTGTCGAATGCGTTCGAGCGTATTTATGGCCCAGGTATCTGCTGCTGCGACCAACAAACGTTGTGTTTTTGAATTTTCCCATTGCGTGATCGGCAAGCTATGTGATCGGCGGATTGCCTACCGTCAGGCGCAAGCACGATGAAACCCAAATTGAATGCCTGGCTCTGGATGTTTTGGTAGCGAATCTGCCACAGATTAGGGACGAGCGAGGGCAACCCCGGTAACCGGAAACCCATTATCGTAAGTAATCGACCGCAGAAGTTAAGTTATCCCGGTGCCGGTCGGCAATTAAGTCCCCAGGCCCCAGGAACCCCAAAACACCCCCTGATAGGTGACGATCCGGAAGCAATGCTCAGTCGACCGACCCAACCACCGACACATAAACCACCAACGGTCAGTGTGTTCCGTGATTTAAAGTTACACCAAGATTCACCCGCCGTCTGAGGCGCCCGTGGTCCGTCCGTGTCCGGGTTTCTGTGGTTCAAGACGATAAATAGCCGGGCCCTGGCGACTAATTGGCAGCCGTACGTGATGCCGTAAGCTCTCAGGGCCCCTCGCTCCCGGTGCCCCCGGTGCTCAAACCGGACGTTTACGGTGCCCGCAATTAAACCACATTAGCCTGAGCTCTCTAAAGCGTGCTCCCGTGCTCTAATAGCGTTAATGTTATAGGCACTAAATTTACATTACACGCACGACACCGATTGGCTCGGCTTTCTTCCTTGGCTGCCGGGCGTCCTGTGGAATCTTTTGGTGGTCTTTGTTCATTCGACTCACGCGGAAAGCTAGTGCTTTAGGCCCCATAAATAATTCCACTAGGATTCGAGCGGTAGACAGAGAGAGAGAGCTTCTCGAGGCCGGCAGTAGTGTAGCGAAGAAACTTTGCATCGACAGCCTCGTGTACGTGTTTGGCCACGGAACCACAACAACCAGAGCAAGCAACCGGAGTGTGTGCGTTCTAAAGCCAAGAACGGATTGGAGCGACAATGTGGGACCTGGCTAAAGGACCGACATAGCTCAAACCCCACGGCACACACACACACACCGACACACCGTTACGTGTGTGGTTTAGTGTGGCGGTTAGGTCGGTCGGAGCCCGGTTACTCCCCAGATGACGATGATTATCACTGATGCCGGCTTAATTGGTAGTGTAATAATAAATTAACATTCCTAGACCATAATTCTGCGCAGCCTGCTGGGAGGGCCTGCCATCGTAAGTGTGTGTGTGTGTGTGTGGTTTTTCACCACAAACCCCACACGCGTAAGCCTGGGGGCCTGGCACGGTCGGTCGG
Organism: Anopheles cruzii; assembly: GCF_943734635.1. NCBI lineage: Eukaryota > Metazoa > Arthropoda > Insecta > Diptera > Culicidae > Anopheles > Anopheles cruzii. The sequence goes on from NC_069144.1 coordinate 27,803,203, forward strand.
CCGGGACCGGTCTGGCGCAAATCTTTGGGGATTTGTAGAAAAGCCGGAATTTTGAAAAGTCTACAAAACTAGCACGTGGGCTGCCACGGGGGTTGGTGGAAAACTATCGGCCCCCTTCGTTTTTGGACGTGTCCTCTCGGGACGGCTGTGGGTCACCCATCCTGTGGACCACGCCGCTAGGCTAGGCAATCGTTTTCGCCGAGCCGAGAGAGAGACACACCGTAAACCGGAACATACACTCGCGTACCGCACCGAATGCACCCGCTGGTGGCCGGGTAGTGGTGGATGGTGGGTTTTTGTGCCCCACAAGACGGGGTCATAATAAATTCAGCAGCTGCAGCTCAGGATTTTAAGATTCAAATCTGTTTTAATTCGATTGCCGGCGGCGGTAATTGTTGATAATTGAGAATGATTTTACAAATTGGATTACCGGGCCAATTAGTAGCCATTTAATCGGATATCATATTTCACGGTGGCCACGGACCGCCGTTGGCCGAGGTCATGTGTGTGTGGGTGTGTGTGGTTGGTGGGCTGGGTCGATAGTGTGGAGTGTGCGATTTTTTCCACCTGCCAGCGCCGTGATAATCCGTGGCTACCCGTAGTGTTAAGGGCCTTGATTAAGGGCACTTTCCTGTTGCCGCGGGCCGTTTTAAATCAGGTTAATTACACTTTAATGATTTATTGGCATAATTGGTACCATGGTACGGGTTGTTGTCGTCAGCATTTAATGGCTTTTAAATATTTTCAATTACCTGTTACCGTTTTTTTAAATGAACCACACCCTTTTTATCGGGAACAGCAGCGATTGTTGTTGCTTTCCACCGACAACAAAGTCCTGTGCAGTCCAATAAGAAGCAAGTTCAGTGACGGATCATGCCTCGGGAAGTGAAAGCTCACCTAATATTCCCTTCGAGTGCAATCCGTCTTGCGAGGCGAGCAAAACATCTTGCCGCGACGTGGAAAAATCACTCGAGTGCACCTGTGGCCGCACAGAAAATGAAACGCGAACACCTTCTTCCGTTGGACGGAACGGTCCGTTGATTCCTTACGTCAGACATTCATCAGACACAATAACCCACCATCACCACGCGCGATAAATGTGCCCCTCCTGAAAACAGGATGCCCGCTTTGTGCGGAGATTTCATCACGTTTTTCGTCGGTGTTTTTCGTGCATTTTGCATGACCTCACTTGGTTGGGCACGGCATCAATCCTCGGCACCGGCATCTGTGGGCATGTGTGTGGCATTTTAACCTTCAACCCGAGCCGCCACCGTTCGACACCGTTTTGCACCTCGATGAAGATTAAGACGAGCCTTTTGGCCGGGCGAAAGCGAGTCATGTGCGCAAAAAGTAGCGGCAATTCAACATATCTTCTGGCGCCAGTCCGGGCCCAGCGTCCAGTTGTTGGCGCGTAGTTTGTGAGATTGCCACCGTAATTGAACCGGATGGACACACGAGACGTGTCTTCATCTTTTCTCATGCTTCTCAGCGCTAAAGAAATGTGACGCTCCCTCCGCCGGGGCGGAGAATGTGAATGAAGACACAGCGTCCGTAGCGTAATGGACGACGTTCAGCGCTGGCCGGTCCCGATCTGGCAGATTAATACCGATTGACCATAATCCGTAACAAGAGCAACGCCCCAACCGTTTCGCATCACCCCCTGCGAGGAGGGTGAGTCTTTTTTGCTGCTTTCTCTGGCACGATTCCCCCTCCTAGCGTTGTTTCGAACGAGCAATCGGAACAGGATTATCCGCCCCCCGGGGCAGTGTCAAAACGGTTCCAAATGGCTTTTGGGTAGTGAAACTTATCGGAAGTTTTCACAGCGATAAACAATCTATTCAAGCTACTGATAAACATCAATCGATAGGACACTCAGCAGTGTTCCAGCTTTACCGCCAAAGGATCGATGCGAACAATGTCTGGAAGCACGAATTAAAGGTATCTGAGGTTTGCTGCACCGAACGCAACGGAGGCTCCCTAAGGCGGACCTCACGTGTCGGCGGCCCGAAAATGGCCAGAAGGTGGCAGTGGTAAATATTTGCTTCCATCGCCTTCACCCACGGGCCTCTAATTTTTGGCCCCCGGATAGGACCGGACGGAGGCCTCTACGCTCTTCATCAAATATACATCGGCTTCGGGGTTCGCCTCGGTTTTTTTTGCCTTCGTTTCCAGTGCCGGCCACGGCTTCGCTCTCGTTCGTTCCCGTCCCGGTAGGCCTTTCCGTTGGAAATTAGCTTGTTTGCATTGAAATTTCCGCCCGCTCGAGCATTGCCAATTGTCGGTCGGCTTGCCGGCCGTTGGTCGTTCATTCGTTCCGAACCGAGGCGTAGGGACCGAGAGCACGGAGTGGAACGGTGGTAAAAACAAACAAAACATGACACGAGGGATGAGGACGCATGAGGTTTGATGTGCCAGCCCGATTCGAAGCGGCCTGGTCGGCCGAGGGAAGAACTGCTGAGCTGCACACAATACTGCCGAAGAAAATCGGAAAACCGGGAAAACCTTCGCTCCTCCGGGGTAGCCAATGTGCATAAATCAACAATAGCGGCGGCCCGGGATCGGGACTGAATGGGAAGCGAGACTTTTGTCGGAAAAATGGGCTGGGGGGCAAATTTAAAGAATTCTGCTCCATTAAGCAAAACTTTGTCTCATTGATCAGAGAGAGCGCAAGAGAGAGCGAAAACTTCAAGACGCTCGGTGGAGACGCCCGGTGGCGCTGGCAAAAGGGGGGGAAATGGAGACGCCTGGTGCTCCACGAGATGAATGGGGAGTGGCTTTTACGCTAATTTAGTAGCCAGTTTGTAAAGTGTCAGTTAATTTTGGTCAAAATGCAAGAGAAGTTTGCAACGGTTGAAGGAAGCGAATTCAATTGAATTTGTGTTATTTCAACTTGAACGCGTGAGCAACTATCACAACTAATGTCTCGGTATTTGGGGGAGCCCTTGAATCGTTAAACGGTGCCCAGAGAAGCATAAAAATGGTACCCAAATCGGTTAGCCAAATCCGTTTTCCCGCATCTTATTGCTTCGGTCAACCGCAACCCGGAAGCGGCGCCGAGCAAGCAGCTGTTGGCGGCTCTGAAATCTTTCAATCGTGCTGAATCGTGCCCGGAATATCTTTGCTCAAACATTGATCCTTCGCACCAGGGGGTCCGTGCTGGCTGGCTGGCTGGCTGGCTGTGGTGTTCCACAGCCAGCGCTGACGCTGCAGGAGGAACCGCAAGCCGCCGGCTTCCAGAAACCTGTTGAAAAATCAATAGAAAGAAAGCATTTAATCCCGATGGTTCCCGGACGCTTTTTTCCGCTGATCCCCGCAGAGAACGCTCGTTTCGCTAATGCAAATATTCTGCCAGTAGTCATCGTCGTCGTCGGAGAACGACCAGAGAGGCAAAAAGAGAGAGAGAGAGAGAGAGGAGCCCCAATAGGATGTCTCTCGAGCCAGACGAAGTGGCGCTCATGTCGGGAAGCACCTTTCCGGGTGCCATTCCGTTTTGGTTGGTTGTGGTTCGATGTTTAATTTCTCACCACACCAACCAGTGGACGACGACGACGACGATGCTCTGCGTTTCGGTCCAATAGTTTTCTTGTCCCATTGGGCCACGTCCGGGCCATCGAAATGTTCTGCAAACCGCACCCGGCAGCCACGGCACCGTGAGCCGGTTCGAGCCGCAGGAGTTTCTGCTTTTTGGGGATGAATTTTATCAGTAAGATAAATATGACACAGGACCGAGTGGGAACCGATCGGAGGGCACGCCCGGCCGGAAGCCGGAAGATTGCGATGAATGTCTGTTTCGAAGTGTCCGTTCCGTTTTCGCTCTCTCAGGTGAGTGTATTGGTTACGTATCGTGCCGTTTGCGGTAGTGTGCGTCTCTGTGTGCTGTAAAATGTTGTACCGAATTGCGGTAATTTGTAGCTAAATCGAACTGTTAGAACGAATTATTAGAGCACGTTGTTTCAAAATGGTCGTTAAGATAGTGCTTTTTGAGTTTTGTCATTTGTTATTTCGTTAAAATGTCAGTTTCGTGAATTGAGACTTCGTTCAAAAGCGAGTGGATCACTAGTCAGCCATTGAAAGTAATTGAAGTAAATACCTGGATAGTGGAAAACCCAAGCCGATTGCTTCACAAACACACGGACTCGCAAGGATACAGCATTAGCACACATTACTCGAACGGCAGATAAATAAAGCAACGGATAACAACACCGGATAAAGAGATAAAAGGCGAGAAATGCTCATAACCAACGTGCGAAGCGAAAGCCCCAAGAAGCCGACCACGCCGTAGGGACGCTCCAGCGAGCAGGATAAGCACGTGCAGACGGGTTTATATTTGTGTTGAAAAGACGCCACGCCGACCAAGATGAAGGACGCGCTATACCAAACCCAAGGAAACCCGATCCTGCCAGCCCGACGCGCTCTCGTCCACGTGCTGAACGCGGCTCACGGAAGATGGTGGACCCTTCGCTACGGGCTCCCGTGCGGCCATTATTCATTTTGGGGTGGAAGATAAATGACGACATGGCGTACTTCCCCTCTTACTCGCACGGCCGCGCACTCGCGTCGCGCTCTCCGGGAGCACGAGCACACAAATATCGGCGTCTCTTTCGGCCACGGCCCGTTTTAATGTCGACTCGGACTTTTGGCTTTGGGTTCGGCAAAAACGGGGGAAGAACGAAGAAGTGCTTCTCCTGGTGCCGCTTGAGTGTAGTGGTGACGACGACGCCGACGATGGGCACACGCGCCATTTAACGGCCACCAAAGCAGGACGACCCAAACCACGACGACGACGCTGCTGGCCCGGGACGCCATCGTTCTTTTTTAATGCTTCTGGGCGCCCCACAAAAAAAGGGCGACCCTATTTAAGCGCGGCCCGAGCCAAAGTTGCGCATGTGAGAAGGTTGCCGCAGCGTAACGTCTGCGTGACCGACCGTGGCCTTGACGGCTGGAGCTGCTCCTGGCCCGGCTGCTCAACTTTTCGCCGGCCGGAGTTGGGTTGTAAATAATTTTACTACCGATATAAAAATCTTCAGCTAATTTCAATTAATTAACACCCTAATGAATGGCGCCATTGCATTAATTTGACTGTCCTTCGGAGGCTACGCAGGCCCCCGTCGCTTCCCGGTTTTATAGTGGCAACAGTTTCGACTTCGACCTGATCCGTTCTTTCCGGTGCTTTTTATTACAGCCGGACTGCCGTACAAGGTGTACGCCGGGCACGACTCGGTGCTGGCGGAAAAGCGTAAGCAGCGGCGGATACGAACGACCTTCACGTCGGCCCAGCTCAAGGAACTGGAGCGAGCGTTCCAGGAGACGCACTATCCCGACATCTACACGCGCGAGGAGATTGCGATGAAAATCGATCTGACCGAAGCACGGGTACAGGTGAGTCGTACGGGGTTGTCCCTTTTCCTTAGGCACTCCATAAAAATCATAGCAAAAAACCGAAAAGGATCCCCGTAGGCCGTTCCCGAGTCCCGAGATTGAGTCCGGTGATGGCGACCGTGATGCCGTACGGTTCTCGGGCTTGATTGATTAAATTGTTTCCCGTGGCATGTGGCCGGCCGGTCCTGGGTGTCCTGGAAATTCTTTCGATCCGAATGTGTGCCAGACCCCGCAAAAAAAGGACAAGGAAGGACAACGAAAATGACGGAGACCTGCTTTCCTCCTGATCAGCCTGATGGAGTCGAGTACATAAAGTCCATTATTTATGACACGTGCCTTGCTCAATATTTCATGCGTGTGCTTGACTTGACTACGGCACCCAAGAAAGGGCCCAATAGCAGGTCTGACACATGCCTTTCGATTAGAGGCGAGTCATAAATTTATCACCTCGGCCCGTTCGACCGTCCGTCCGTTCGTTTCGGGTCGAACACGGGTGGGCTGGCAACACCGCTTCCGCTGGTGGTGTGCGTCACCCTTCATTTCACGAATATCGCGCTACCGGAAGTCGCAAGTCGAAAGTCTCACACGACACGAGCTGGTCGGCCAACTCGGCTCGGAAGGAAAGAATGATGGATTATTCGGGTGTCGTTTGATGAGAGGATCGTTGGGATTGATGTCTCAATCAAGCCCTCGTTCGAACCCGCACCGGTCGAGCCAAGGGGTCAGTCCTACGGTCCTTGAACGATGGTGGTGCTGCCACACGCCACGCCTACGGGGACACTTTCGTCTCGGCTTTCGCCCGGCCCGGGGTTTTATCACAACGGCTGCATCTAATCTGCACACGAGATTCATTCGATCCGGATCCGGTCGCGGAGGGGACCGACGAACGCAGTGGCGGAAGTTGTAAAACAAGTGTAACAAATTGATTTCCTCAGCCTCTCGAACGGAGGCATCCCTAGGAGGCTTCGCATCCTCGGTATCCCGGGAGCGTGTGAAGTGATTCGGAATTGATGGTTCGGCTATCACGGAAGGGAACCGGAAGAGCTTTGTACAAGGGATGATAAATGGCTGCGATAAGTGGGCGGAAAATGTGGCGTGAAAATATACCCATTTTCCTTGTTTTTTCCTATGATAACTGCAGCATAAATATGCCAAAAATGTCATGGGAAAGTTTTCCGTAGCTCAAGATGAAAAAATGAGTGAGAACGTCTCCAAATTGAACGCCCAAAGCTAGTTTTAAACAGTGCCCTTCAGCGTCACGAACGGCTGTCGGTCGATTGTGGATTGGGTGTTATGATAGAATTACGCCGATGTTATCTTTAATTACATTGTGCCAATATTGTTGCCAATTTAGTCGTTGATCCGCGCCTCAGCAGCACGAGACTGCTCAAGAAATTGGAGGTAAACTCCCGGCGGGGGCCACCGAGGACATCGGTAATTTACATACAATTACACCGACGTGTTGACGCTTATCGCTGGTTAACGTAAACATTTCGCTCTCTCCGCCGAGCAACTTCCGGCTCCGGTGTGCAATTACTGTGCGTCCACCGTGCAGCTCCGTGGAGGACTCGAACGGTGAATCGGAAATGGACGAGCCAAACGAGATCCGATCTGTCTGTTGCTGTCAAAACTGCTCAAAGTGTTGATCGATTCAATTTTCGAACGGCGCCGTTTTCGGTCCACCGTCCATGCGCTTCGTCCGCGTCCGAGGTCCGCGCTACGCCCCTGGGGATGGAATAAAATTTAATTGAAATTTCAATTCAATTACCGTACATTATACTCGCGCGGCAGTGGCACGCTGATGGATGGCACGCACCTTCGAACCTTCCGAAATGCAATCGGTCTGCCAATTTCGGTTCGAAAATTTCCACCCAAAACAGAGACAGCCACTCTCGGGGGTTCGGGGTTCACGGGGTACCCTAGTGGGCCATGTTAATAATCGATGGGACATTATTGCGTGTCATCACGCATCTCCGGCAGCCGATACCGATAGTCGGTCGCCGGTGGGATTTTGTGCGAAGTGCGCCAAAATGCGCCAAAAAATATAGAATGAAAGGAGCGAAAATGAAGCACGAAAATCATAAATAAAATTGCCTTTCCAACGGAGAGCGTGCTGCGGAGGGAAATGGGCGAGGAAAGTTGTTGAAAATACGCGAAACGAAAACGAAACAAAAATAAAGGACGTAAATGCATTTTGTTAATGAAATCCATCCATTTGGTGTTCGTTGGTAAGGGGTTTTGGGTTTTTATTTCCCCTGCACCGGGCGTTTAAAGTACCAAAAGTGATACAGCTCGATGGAACCGAAACTGTAGCCCTGGAAGAGAGATTTTAAAGCGGCTGCGCCTTTCGGGAGAAGGACCAGTTGCAGACACATTAATTTTATTTCGATTGTTGAAATATGAAATTAAACAACGGCTCGTCCGAACTGGCTGTCGAAACCAGACCGGTCGGTTTCGTCCGTGGTCCGCGTCAAGCATACAAAGTATGGCCATCCGGAACCGTCAATCAGGAACCGTCTCGGTTGCGCTCCAATCTCGCTCGTAATTAGTGTCAAAACGGAGTGGCTGACGTTGACGTTGACATCGAATCCGGTGCGCGGCATTAGATCTGTGTGTCTCGGGGGCCGCGGATTCGTTGACCGTTTTGGAGCGCGTTTGCGTTTTGATTAGTCTGTCAATTAACGCGAGGTGTCCCCGGCACGGGGACCTTGCGCCAGGCACGGTTTGCGCTGGACATATGTGAAGCCGAACCACCGAGAGAGGGTGTAAAAGTTTGCTTAATTTTTAAGCAAATAAATGGAATTTTGATGCCAACACTTTCATTTTTGTGTAATTCTAATAAACGTTGCCGAAGGAGAGTAGAAAGAAGACAGCCTCGACGTTGAAATCGGGTTTATTTAATGTTTTCTTGTTACAGCAATTGCATTTTTTTGGTGCAAATTCTAAACAACAAACATTTATAGGATCAAAATTCGCAAGCCGTTCACAATAAGGCGTCTCAATTACACCCGAGGACACTCGATTTTTCCCTTCAATGAGTGTGTTTGTTACATCGAAAACAACTTCCTCGAGTCCCGACACCCCTTGTGCACCTCGTGCGATCCCGGAACACCCAGCCATTTAGGGAGCGCAGCCAGCCGAGGGTTTAGTTGCGGTTCCGTTCGGTGATTGAATTAAAATTCATCACACATCTGTGGTGTTTGGTGCCTTCGGTGGTCTTGGTGGTGGCGGTGGCCCACAGTAATCCCTCCGCGGACCCCTTAACCACGAGGGGTTGACGAGGGGTTCAAAAGTGAGCAAACAATCTGCGACTCATCCGCCGGGCCGTTGAAAGGATCCGGGAACGGTTTGGCGGAGTTTTATCGCCGATCGACAAACGCGACAATTATGAGCGTTGTGCTGTGCGAAAGTAGGGCGCATTAAGGTAATGAAAACTGCACAAGGGTCATTATTGTCGTTCGATGCTTCGACCGTAATGGCGAAACAATGAACTTTTCGCCACAGCCAACTCCATATTGGTGACGCATCATTTTTCATGGCATGGCTATTGGTGAGTGCGTCATCACCGTTTGGCAGGATGTGGTGCTCCGTTCAGCCAGCTGATGGATTACTTTACGCTTAGTGGAAAATGAAAAAATTGTAAAACAAATGTGTGAAATGGAAGATAAAATGAAGATTAAACGATTGCAAAGAAAATGGCGTAGACACACACGCAAAAAAAACATGAGAACATAACAATGACCCGCAGCCGGCCCAAGCCGGAGCGAGGATTACAGATTGACGCACGAGAAAAGCAAAGCTCCGGTGCGTTGCTTGGTCAATCGCACGAAACGGGTCCCAAGTAGAGGAAACTCCATTTTGCGCCAAGATGTGCGAGAGGAAAATGAAAACACGTTCGGCAAAACACCCTTCGGTGTAAGACGAAGACGAACGACGAACACACAACCATAACCCTCAGGTTGGCCACCCCAAGAGAGGAAGAAGAAGTAGCCACAAAACAGGGTCCGTGCCGTGTGCGCGCCCGAGAATGTCAAAACTTTGAAACAATTTAATTCATCACGCCCGGCAATCCACTGACAGCGCCGGAGCGCCGTGCGCTAAGGAGCGAGTGGCCCAAAAAGGTAGCAAAATGGTACGTAGCGAAATATTTGCGAAACTGGAAAGGAATATGAGGCACAGGAAAGATGCTTCGGCTGGCTGGTGAAACAAAATGTTGCAAGACGCTTGAGCTTGAAAAATTTATTTCCATCCCACACACACACACAACCTTAACGATGGTGGGCGCAAATATGAATCGGGAAAAATAGGGCACCAAGGTAAGGGGAAAGTCAGTCATTAAGGCGTAGGCTCGGAACCTTGAGAGAAAGAATGCAAAAAACGGATCGGAAGGATATAGAGGAATCGTAACAAAAGTACGGAAGTTGTAACATACAGTCACGTAAGGAGCATGTGATGACCCCTCTAATGGAGGATCCAAAGTTATGCTAAGTATGCAATGGCAAAAGCAAACTGTGTTACCCTGTCCATTCATTAAGGAACGGTCATCCCAGTGGACGAAACGGGATTTTTTTATCTCTCGTTAAAAAGTGGATCTAATGAAATGAATAATTGATTGAAGTGTAATCGAACGGTTCTTACGGTGAACCATTAGGCGATCGGGTCCCGGGAAACTGATCGCTTCAAACGGAAAGGAGCGCCTGTGACAGAATTCCTTTCACGAGCACGGCGCGCTCGGTCCACTAATGTTAATGATTGGACGAAGAGTTTCGAATTTCGGACAAACAAAAATCGAACGGCGAAAAATGTCCGTCGAGAGAACACAGACAGAGCGAGAGAGAGCGAGAGAAGGTAGAGTAAACAATCTGCAATTACGCCATCCATCTGGGCAATGGCCGCTGGACCATATGTGGCCCGCGTGATGCATGGAGTCCGTTTTGGCAGCCCGGGCAGGTCGTCGTGACTTTCGTGAAGATGAAATTGGGGGGCCAGGAATCGTTTATTTACAGCACCGGCTAAAAGGAACGACTTTACAGCGACTTTATGGTGGTCCATTGATTATTTAACAAACTGGCAGTTTTATTGGTTACTTTAAAACGGGATGTTCTAAGCTCGTGCTCGAAGATTGGTTAGTTTTGCGACATGACATTTACATTTTTATTACATACAACTAAGACAAACACGACCGAGAGAGAGAGAGAGACCTTGTTCGTATTTTGAAACAACATTTTGGTTTCTCGAATTTTAAATCCGTTGTTTCGTTCCACGAATCCAATCTCAATTATTTGCTCCACGGCCAGCGCCATCACCATCAACTCCGGCCCGGGCCTGTTGGTTCCCGGTCGACAGACGACCAATAATGATAGTGCCGCAACGTATGCCGTACTGTACTCACATATGGTGCACAAGGATGGAATTATTTTTCTCGATAAATATAAATCGTCGTCGACCAACGGGGCCACCGCCGGATCCCGTGCTCCCCTTGGCTCCCTTGGCATGTGTCTGGATCGGTGTTCGCGCGCAGCACCATTATTGCGAGGACCGACCCGAGACCGTGGGGTGGCTGGGACCGCAAATCATGAAATACGGAAACCCGCCCGGTGCAGATTGGCCACTTTTTCGTGCCACCTACGTGGTCCGGCACACGTTCCGCGATGTTTTTTTTTTGTAATGGACCCACCACGCATCTAGAAAAAACCAAAAACACACATTTGTTCGCGAAATAGCCTCGGCGAAGGATGATCACCGGTTTTTACTCTCCCGAACTCCCGACACCCAACCGGGGGCTAACCGGCCAAGCTCCGGCGCGGTTTTCCGGTGGTTGGTCATTTCGTCCTGGAAAATGACCCGGGGCGCGCTCTGGAGGCCGCATTATTAGAAGCAGCTGGAGTATGATTATTAAAATTTATGCTCACGAGCAACCGGGCCCCGGGAAAACCGCGGCGTGGAAAATTATCCACTCGCGATCCGCCATCCCCATCATCCCGGCCCGGGTGGAGATGGAACCGTGGCATCTGTTTGTTGAATCGGCGGAGGGAATACTGCTCGGACTTTCTTTCTTTGTGGGTCGCTGTATGTGTGTGTGTGTGTGTTCCGCAAACATGTTGAGGTTTGAGTTTAAAAAGCGCACGAAAAGGTGAGGCGACGGGGACGGTACATAATTTCGCCAAACATATGCAGACTGCAGTGGCAAATTGGAAAATTACTACCGACCAAACAGAGCCAACGGACCCGGATGGTGATGGTCAAACACCACTGGCCAAACAGAACACACAGACATGGGAAGTGTGAAATGATGGTACGGACACGAAAAGCCACACTCAATTTCCGGTGGTGCCCTCCCCCCCCACGGTTGTCCGGTTGTGGTTTGTCTAATCGAAATTCAAAATTCATGCTCAATTATTTATCGTTGTGGAGGACATGACATGAGGGTGTTTGGTCCGGCTGACAAACAAATTGTCGCTTTCGTTCGATTGTTTCCGTTGCGGGCCATCGGCAAGAAACGGTGGCGGTGACGGTGGCAGCGGTATGTATTAAAATCGCATCCCCCAAAAACCGCATCGCTCAGAGCTCTAAGCCAATAAATTATCGTCAACCACACGTCGGCCGGCTGGCCGGCAAAAAAGGGGTCTCGCCAGTTGAAAAGCCTTCTAAAAACTATAATCGACAAATCGAAGCAGATTAGCCTGAGTGCCGGTCGGTTCTGGTTCCGGCTAGCCTTGCGCTGGGGCAGGTTTTGCAATATTGAAACCACACTGGGCACGCCCTGCTGGGGATTCTGGATGAAAGCCCCGGCAGCCCCGCATTTCTGGCCAGGACCGGAAGGCCGTTTGGTGTTTGGTGATCTAGAAAACAATTTCAATAATTAGAAACGTCTCCCTAGAGATGCGGTGGGTGCGGCAATAAAATGTGCAACATAAAGTGGGGTCCGGTCCGGGCCAACGCAATGAGAAACAAACGGCATTTTGGGACAATGGATCAAGGATTCCGATTGTGCCGAGCATCGTTGTGCAGCGTCAAAATCGAATACGGCCACGGCTAATGAATATTACGCGTTCTTTGCTGTTTTATAAAAAAAAATAGTAAAAAGAACATCATTTTTCAGTGACACCCTTCACGCTGTCATTAAAGAGTGTCCCTAGCAACAAAGGAACCGGGCCCGGTTCCCTATTGCTTCGAACCATCCTGGTCCGGCAAACGAAGAGCGTAACAAATGACGTTGTCATCTGTCACCGTGTTGTTGTTGTTATTGTTGTCGTTGGTGCTATCAAGTGGTAACGGAGTCGCTAAATGTTCGTCCGTTCTGTGAGCGCAAAAAAAGGAAACATTTAAATCTTGATGGACGACGACCAACCGAGCAACCGCCGAGGGACCAATAAAGGGACCTTGTTTGTGATGGTCCAACATTGCCGCAGCACTATCGCGACGATGAATAAAAAACATCGATTTAATGATCTTGCCAGGGCTGGGGCGAATACAGAAAAAAGATCCTGCGAACATTATGATTTTTCCTGCGAGCCCCGGGGTTTCGGGGGTGTAGCTGTTTGCGGAGCCAGGAACGTTTGTAAAGTTAATTGAATAAACATCGAGTTGAACACGGTTGAAAAGTGATTTCTGCTGCCCCGCCGGCCCGTCCTGGTCGGGGCCGGTGCGCAAGGGGCACTCCCTTCGTCAGGATTATTATTCATCGATTAACAAGTCGAATGCCTGACGCCTCGTCGGAGGGGAGTTCGTCGAAGGCGGCAGCATCCCGGTGATGACCCGGTGTGTGCCGCCGGCCCTTCGCTGCCGTCCGTGGCCTCTGCAACCTGCTGCACCCTAATTCCCTTCGTATGGTTGTTTATCGTTCAGCTTCCGAAAAAGCTAATCAAACGCCACCAACACCAGCGCGGCCAGACTGGCCGGAGGACAATTGTCGTCGTAAATACGGTGGTGGTGCCGTTGCTCACCACCGTGACGGCCGGGCACGCCGTGTATCCTTCCTTCGTTCGAAGTCTTCCCCTTGGGCGCGACATTTTTCATCGAATGACACGGTCGCGCTCACCGGGTACACCGGCGTGATGAAGGGAAAATATTAGCACAAGTGCTTCGTTATCCACTAAGCAGGATAAACAATGCTTACTGTATTTAGTTTATTGCTTTATTCACCCTCCGAGTTCCGGGCGCCACTTGCCTTGCCAGACAGCTCGGTTCGGCTACGGCGGAACCATTTCTATCCCCTCCGGGCACCGGGCACCGGGAACCCTTCGCCCGAAGGCCGAGGTGTCACCGGAAGAGGTGTCCTTTCGAGGAGCAGCCGGTGGTCTCGCAACATCGTTGTTAACAAACAGCACCACCGGTGCTGCCGGTGGCGACCCTTCGGCGACCCTGCTTCTGTCGTCGGAGCACGTGGCCCATCATCTGTTCGGCCCGATGAAGCCATCATCCGGCTCCGAAGCCAACGATTCTGCTGCCAGTGTTCAGTTTGCAAAAGTGCCGCACCATCTGTCGCTATTTGTGTTCTATTGGTTTTGATCACTTTTGCGCCTACATTCGGCTGAAGGATGATGTAAGCGGAGTAATGGGTACGGAACAAACTAAACCGATAATTTCTATCAAACGAGTGTGCGAATGCAATAGAAAGAGTTCCTCCGATTTTGCATCAACAGTCTTCAACGGCACTTATTTTCTTATAATCTGTCCAAAATGGTTTCATTTCTCTAACATTTCATTTAAGAGTAACAAGAGAAAAATCTTAGCAAAACAAGATATTCTCTCCAATGTCCTCACAAGCACAGTTTTCTATAAGAAACTTTCCACGCAGTCGAACAAGAATTGAAAAGAAAACATTCAATCAAATAATACACAGGACTAGCGAGAAGCAAAACAGCAAGGCAAAGTCCTCCGGAAAGACGCAGCACGCAGCCACTCGGCGTAAGCACTTTTATGGCCATCTGCGTACGTGTCACATTTTAACGGCCTGCGGGACCAAATTTATGGCCCGAAATGGTTGATCGATTGATCGATCTCCCGGAGCTGGGTGGCCGCAGGGCAACGGCGAATGGTTTAAATTTTTAATTCAATCAACCCCAAAAATCGCCAAAGAAGCTCTCTCTCTCTTTCTCTCTCTCTCTCCCTCTGACACTCGCCAATTCTGCGCCCCATTCTGAGAGGGTGCTCGTAAACTATCGTAAAGCGGAGCGGGAAGGAAAAAAAAAACCTTACAACAAATCCTTTTCCCGGTCCATTGGGACGCGCCGTGTTTTATGTTGGTTTTTATGGACCTTCGCGCGGTACTTTGCGTCGCGTGCGCAGGACGGAATCTGACGGATTTTTAATCTACGACGGACGGATCGCACAGGAATCGCACGGTTGGCCACACCAATGTGCCACAAAGTGAAAGTGGAATCGAATTAAACGAACCAACCGGAACCATCGAGGGTTAAAGAGCGCCAAAGGAAAGCGTCTCGCGCCGTTATGGTTGGCTTTTGGGCTAACCAAATCAAAAGCCGTGCTCGTAATACTCTCGGCCGATGGCCGATCGCCGAAAAGGGTGGCATTAATTTTGCAAACAACCATTTGGCCGTGAATTAATTATTGATGCCTGCGGGTATCGAGCGAGTTGTTGGGTTGTAAATGATATTTTGGGTGATGGAAATAAAAAGGCATCCCTTTTCTTGTGCGGTCCAAATCGTTGTCCGGAGCTTTCTTTCGAGCGCCAGCCTTGGCCGATGCAAAAAGATTTGCAAAGAACCGCGGCGTGGGCAATAAATAAATTTTGTGTACCACTTTTTATGGACGATTTTCGATCATAAAAATCCCATCCCAACGACCACCCGCAGGCCTTAGCGGTCTGGGGACGAGAGGACATGCCGTAAATTGAATTGCCGGATCCCTCGAGGTGCCCTTATCGTTAGCCACCCACCCAGACGTGACCGCGTGACCTATTGGCTGTGGGCGATAAGAAAAGTCGCCTCGCAAAAGATTTTCCACTCCACAGAAGCCACTCGGCCTCGGTGGTGGTGAATCATTTAATTAGGTAATTCCCTTCGGGGCTTCGCGACACTCTTGGCAGCCCACCGATACGGACGGAAAAGGTAGGTTCCGACACTTTTTCCGCTGTAACTTAATTTAGTGATCGAGACCACCCGAGATCGAGAGTATGCTAATGTGGGACAAAATCTTAGGCGACTTATTTTTACCGACGTCGAAAGATTTGTCACCTCAAGTCCTGCCCAAGATCTTGCGGCTTGCTGATTACACTTAACCATCTTTAAGTGGCCACACTCGAATTGGAAAGTAAAACACCGTACGCTAGTTGGTGATGGGAAAGGTAAACACATCCAACAGCAAAGAAAGGATGACCACTTTCTTAGAGCCGAGGACCGAGCTCGGCCCCGGTGATGATCAAGCCCCGATGCACAGTAAATAAAACTCGAATCGAAATCGGAACCCAATGTGTCTCGCCGTCGCCGATACACACATTCTCCGGCATGGTGCACACACACACTTACTGTGCAGGATTTATAAATGAATTGTTTATTTTAATCATTTCTAATCAAATAATAAATTAAGAAAGTTAAACACAACCAACATGCGGCAGTCGTCCTCTTGAGGATGTTTTCCCGGGACCCGGGGCCAGTGCCGGTGCGGAGCCGGGATCGTTTGCCGTCCACCCGGCGGCCCGGTGCCCGGCCGGTGGGGTTGCGGGCACAAAAACACAGGACACTTTGGTCATTTGTCTTCGGTTCGGTCCGATTGCAGATGCCTTAAGATGGCTTTCTTGAACTTTCGTCGAAAGCCACCCACCACCCAGACTTGGACGGGAAATGGCCCGGTCACCCGGGACCGGGACAAAAATATGGGATCTTTTAGCTTCTTCCCAATCGGCCACCCCGGGGCCCGGGGTTGGAGCGGCCAGGAAGTCGGCCTCCGGCCATCGGCCGGTCGAAACGAACAACGAAACCGAACCC
>NC_069144.1:27819730-27890033 GCF_943734635.1 Anopheles cruzii
GTGCTGCCGTCCATCAGCAGCGCATCGAGCGTCGTCTCCCCGTTCTCATCCGGACTGCCACCGAATCCGACCGTCCCATCGCACTGCTCCCGCTCGCAAACGCTACAACCCTCGACCAGGGCATCGATCGGATCGAACGCTCCGACCGTCAGCGACTGATAGGCTGATGGGGATGAAGAAGAAATGAGTATTTGAAGTATTCCACCGATAAACGAGCGTTACCTCGTAATGTGGCGTTGGTAAATCTCCATGTAGTGGCCACCAACGGAAGTCCTGCGTGGCTACCGGGAATTAGGGCGAGGGCCACCAGAAAACTGCACGCAACCGAGAACCACATGACGAGGTGCGATGCGCTGAACCGATGTTTGTTTACTGCGTTATCACTGAGTACTGGGAACTGTCAATTATCGACTGCGCTTCGTACTTAATCAGAACGCACGCTTGTGGTGTTTGTGTGGCTATCGCTAAGGGTATGCGTGAAGTCGATCACTCGTTGATACGTGGTCTGATCAAAAAAATTTGCGACATTTGAATATCCGCGGGCTACGTACTAGGCTGGTCAATAAGTTCTGCGCATCGATACCAGAGGGTGCTGGTGCGAGTCTGATTTTTTGTTGTATTGGTACACTCTTCAAATGAACGTATGTGAAGTTTCATTTCAATCGACCACTTTCTTTTTTTACAAGCCATTTAGTATCGACATGTCACAGTATTTTGATTACTCAAAATGTCCGAACTTTTCACCATAAGTCACTGACATGTGTAGCAACCTAACACATCGTTCAATAAGTCCCGAGACTAACTATGAAAACAACATTTTATCGGCAAAATTATTTATTATTCATCAACATAATCTCCTTCAAGTGTAATACAATCATTCCAACGCTTCTCTAACTTTTCAATGCCATGTTTGTAGAACGATTTGTCTTTTGACTCAAAATGAGTCTCAGTAGCAGCGATGACCTTCTCATTTGAACCAAATCTTTTTCCCTGGAGCATCTTTTTGAGATTCGTAAAGAGCCAGTAGTCGCTGGGGGCCAGATCCGGCGAGTACGGAGGATGAGGAAGCAGTTGGAAGCCTAATTCATTGAATTTGGTAATCGTTTTGATAGAATTGTCCATGGCGGCTTTTGTTGCATTGTGAGCAAACGCGGCAGACATTTTGAAAAAACCTTTTTCATAGCCAATTTTTGGTGCAAAATAGTAAATGCACTAACAGTTGATGTGTTCCTTATCTTAGCGATCTCGCGCACTTTAATTTTGCGGTCACCCTTCACGATTTTCAATACTTGTTTGGTGTTTTCGGGAGTTACTGCCTCATTTGGCCTCAATGAACGTTCCGCATCATTTGTATCAGGACGATCGCGTTTGAAGTGAGCATACCACCGACAAATGGTTGTTTTCGACGGAGTAGAGTCCGGATAACGTTTTTCAAGCCATTGCTGAGCTTGAACAGTTTTCTCCCCCATTAAAAAACAATGTTTTATCAACACACGAAACTCGTTTTGGTTCATTTTTTCAGAATTGCAAAAGTAGCGTCACTTTAACCACTATAGCTTTCTTGGTTATGCTTCGAATTACATCAAATTTTGACACAAATTTTTACATAAATGGCATTATTAGCGCCATCTCTACGCTAGCCTCGGGACTTATTTAATGATATGTTAACGCCACAAATCGGATATACGGATAGCCCGGGGAAATACAAATGTCGCACATTTTTCTGATCAGATCACGTAAGTCCGTCGTACGATCTCGCATTGTTTGGATAAAACTCAGCCACTTCGAAATAGTAGAAGTAAACTAACCAAATAGTTTACCGGCCGTAGTTTACAGTGTGGAAGATAATAAAACATTACAGGTCTTGTAACAAATTTATGGTCTTCGTTTCAACCCAAAATTTGGCACCAGATTTTTCGATACCAACGTTTATTTTTTTCGCCAGAGGACGCCATATTTTCCGTCCAGAGGAGGTCCGCCCGTTCCGCAATTGGTCGGGAGAAAATAAGAATCTATTTTTCCATCAACAACCCTCTGTCAGCAGCAGCCAGCGAGCTACGCACCGTGGGGGGGTCGCCCAGAAAAACATCGCACCCTCAATGCTTTGGGCGCCGGAAATGGGTCTGTCTGAGCGATGGCCACAGCGTTACCATTGACGTTACCACACCGCCCGTGAGCCCATCGGCACGGCCACAGTCTGGGAACGTTGAACAGACCACCGGAGTTCCCGGAAAAACCCAATCCCGAGGCCGAGGACCCAACATTGTCACGGTCGCCGGCGTAGCGTGGGCAAAACAAATAAATTCATTTAATTTCGTTAATTATTTTCCATCCTGACCAAACAACACGACACAACCAATCACTCGCCCGACCCGACCAAGGACGTCGGTCGGGGCCGAAAGGCTCACCAACCGGTCCCGTGGCTGACCCGTGGCTAGGTAGGGCTTATTTTTTGTTCCAACACGCGGCACCGATCCAAGATCGGTCGCCGGGCGGCTTTGATTTCCGTTCAATTTAGTGCCACCGTCAAACTCAATCACGCGTCCGGCCGATTGTCCGGTCCGGGAAAAGCGAGGGAAATTTATGTCCCTCCGTGCATTGCGTCTCGATGCATTCCGTCGCGAATAAATCCCGGGCCCTCGCCGCCGCCGCCGCCGCCGCGATGCACCGAAATGCATCGCAGTGACCGCACGGCCCAGTACCGCCCCGGAAACGGAAACCAGCGGCCCATGCGGAATATCATAAATTATCCGGTCAAACCCCGGGACCCGGTGACGCGACACGCAACGATGCGCAACCGGCCACTGCGAACGCCGGGTGCTCATAAATTGCATCCTGCATCGTTGCAACTGCACACAACTCCAGGTTCCAGGAGACGACCCGACATGCCTTCAGACATGCAGCGCAATCCGCCGCGCGCGCCTCGGTGCGGTAAATATTATGTAAATTGTAATTGACATTAATCGAATTTTTTCCGGCCTCACGAGCGCAAGCGCCCCCACGCGGGCGCCTGCGCTCGCCCCCCCGTGTGTGTGTGTGCAAACTGCATTCAATATTTGCATTCTCAGTTGATCCTCTCGGATGCACCCTCGGATGGTGGCCAGGGAGCCACCGCCATTGTTGGAATTTTCCTCGTGACCAGCGAGCCGCGATCGTCCGCAAGGGGGGAGGATGGTGTGCAAACAGACGCAAGCTGGCACACCACGTGTGTGTGTGCCGGTCAGGTTGCTGCTAATTACTTTAGCACTTTAACCCGAAGGCCCCCACCGGAGTCCGCCGGGTGAGTACTTAACTAATTTAGCCATTTTCTGCAACACCGCACTCGCACCGGACGGACCGGGACAGGAAGGACGACTGGGTTATGCCGTGGGCTCGTGGCCGTGGCTGATTTGGTTGATTACAACGCTGGATCCGGCCAGCCCAGCCATTGTGCTGTTTGTTGGTGTAACGCACGGGCGGAAAGGACGAAAAAAGCGCTGGCGCGGGATATGACAGGGGTGACGCAATATTTGACGCAGAACAACGGGACGCACCCGTGCTAAAAGAATCAACCGGAACCGGTTACGGAATTAACGGCTTTTATTTACCAAACGGCCAGTGAAGCCGTGTATTTCAACTTGGGACATAACAACGCGTCATCAACGCGTCAATGGAACGGAGGTGACTTTTGCTCCCCATTTTAGTAAATTTTCCAGTCATCATGCCGTCTCCATATTCATTATCTCCTAGCGCCCGTTATTGCAAACATTAAAAACTCCCCGATTCGTTCGTCGAATTCGTCGTAGCCGGCCCAAGTACCCAAGTCCTGATTGGATGCCATTTCGTGAGCTCCGTCCAATCAAAGAAAAAGCTCCACTCGCCGGAACAGAACCGGGTGGCTTTTTCATAAACTTCAAGCATAATTGCAACCGTTACTGATAAATAAGCGCGAACTAATAGCATTAGCGCGCCAAATGGAATGCTACCGCCAGGACCGGGACACACACCGGGCACAAACCACAGCTCCCAGCAGTACCGTGGTGTGCGGTGTGTCGGATTTGGCTGGTTTCTAAATTCACCATCTGACAGGCCACGCCACGTCCCGCCCCGCAGGTGACACGGTGTGGGTAGCGCAATCCAGAGCATCCTCATAATTACCGAGAAATGGCCATTTACGTGCGCGAATTGGTATCCCCTTGCGCCACGCGGATCGCAATTTCGGGGGGCCCATTGTTTACAGGACTTTTGGAAAATCTTTTACTTCACTGTTCGCACCAACGGGGGGGACGGGACGGGACGAAGACGGCAACGGTGGACAGCAGCCCTCGGCAGCGGAGACATTCAATTTACTTAATTAGATCAGCGAGTGCCATTATTAAATGAACCCGAAACCCGCGACGCACACACCGACGCAATGCTCCTGTGTTGTGTGTGTGTGGGTCCTTCCATCGGTTCCCAGCGAAACAGGCAGGGAAAAATTGAAAGGAATTCCGCAAATTAAATCGTAAATTACAGGCCACTCCAACAGACGGCCGTTGGAGCTACCTTGACTTTTTGAGGGTCTACTGTTTCTTGGGTAATTCTGGTCCTTTTCGGCCGTACTTAAAAAAAACACCGAAAAAGCCATCCTGAACGCATCGTGAGAACCACGCAGGACTCCCACGTCCGTCCGCCCGGGAAAACACCCCGGGGACCAGCGGGCCAAGAAACACTTTGCCGAGTTCTCTACCCAACAACAAGTGCATCAGCGGGTGCCACCCCCTACAAGGATCACCGTGGCCACACTACGCAAATCAAACTGTTATTTATCGTTCGATCGGCAGCAGTCAACGCCACGCCGGCTGCGCTGCTGCAACATTAGCGCATTAGCGGGAACCCTCGGGTGTCCTTCGTCCCTGCCACTTGATATTCTCTGCCACCCTTACACGCACGCTGGTGGCACGTCGCGGGTAAATGATCCGGCGCGAGCCCGGCCCTACTGGTGGTGGCCAGATCTGGAGCAAGGGTCGGAAAATCGGTTCCTTTATTTTCCGGGCCCGGAAAATTGGTTCGGCTCGCCAGTTGTGTCACGACGAATAATGGGATGCTTTGGCTGCGAAGGACCTCTACTTGGCGCTGCGATATGGTGTCGCTGTCATAAATATGTTTTATATTCATGTTTATCCACCGCCGCGTCGCCCTCGACGGGATGACAACGGCGTCACGAGCCGGTGCGTGAGGCAGAGTCACGCGTGTGTCCCGATCCGTGCTTCGTGAAACCAATATTTTAGTGCCTACGCCCGAATCCGTCCCGTTTTCGAACCGATTTCCCGGTGGATTGACGAGTGCTGGGAATATTGTAGAGCATTAGCGAAGAAGATCATTGATGAAAACGTTATTCATTTTTCTATCAATGTTATGCTCTAAAGTTAGGATTTTTTGCTATTGAAATAGTAGCAAAATAATTCAAACGAAAGTTTTTTTTAATTGGATTATATTATACACAGTCTGTCTCAAACTAAGAACAACAAATGGTTTTTTCTGCAAAATCGTTTTATTCTATTCAAAATAGTCTCCTTCCGCTTCGATACACTGATTTGCACTACACTACACTACACAATACACTTTTGCATTTGACTTAACAACTTTTCGAATGATGAGTTTAGGTCCTTCGCCGGCATGCCGGAGTACTAGGCTGCTCATTAAGTTCTGAGCTTTTTCAACAGAGGGTACTACTACGAGGCTGATTTTTTTTTGTGATATTGGTACACTCTTCACATGAACGTAAGTGAAGTTTCATTTCAATCGGTCACTTGGTTTTTGTTTTACAAGTCATTTAGTATCAACATGTCACAGTATTTTTTACAATGGAAAAAATCAAGAATCGTGCAGTGATTTAATTTTTATTTTTGAAAGATTTAAAAGCAAAGGAAAATTATGAACGAATGTTGAAAGTGTATAAGGACTCTTTACCTTTAATTAGGTGGTTAAAAGAGGCCGTTATGAGTTTAGACGTGGTCGTAGTAGCCTTCAAGACGATCCATGTCAAAAACGTCAAAAAACAGACACAACATCGGAAATCGTAAAACAATACAGGATATCGTAATGGAAAATCGTTGAACCACTGAAAGAGATTTAGTACAAGAGCTAGCCAACTCATTGAGCAATATAACCAATATTTTGACTGAAATTTTGGGTTCGAGAAAGCTGTTTGCAATATGGGTGCCGCATTCGCTAAAAACGCATTCGAATGCATCTTTCTTGACAACATTTAAAGCATTTTCGATAGGATAAAGTGGATTTTGTGCATTGAATCATCACTAGGGATGAGACTTGGGTCTATCATCATGATCCTGAATCAAAACAAGAGTCTAAGGAGTGGTGTGAACCTTTTTCTTCGGTTCCGAAACGAGTTCGTCCAGAAATGGCCAAAAAAGATGTTTGCATCAGTTTCGTGGGATGCGAATGGAATTTTGCTAGCGTATTACTAGCAAATTGATAAAACAATAAATTTTGATTATTTTTGTAACATT
This sequence comes from Anopheles cruzii, assembly GCF_943734635.1. Taxonomy (NCBI): domain Eukaryota; kingdom Metazoa; phylum Arthropoda; class Insecta; order Diptera; family Culicidae; genus Anopheles; species Anopheles cruzii. The sequence continues at coordinate 27,826,222 of NC_069144.1, forward strand.
TTAGAGCAACTTAGAGCGAAAATTCGTGAAAAAAAGAGCCGGTTTGCAGAAGAAAGACAACCTCTTTCATCAAGGCAACGCACCATGTCAGAAGAGCATTTCGAAAATGGCAAAAATCCATGAATTAAAGTTCGAATTGTAGGAGTATCCACCCTATTCACCAGATTTGGCCCCTAGCGACTTCCATCTGTTTTCAAACCTAAAAAAATCCAGCGCGGAAAGCGTTTTTTATCAAATGATGACGTCATAGCAGCTGTAAAGCATACTGTGACGTGACACAAATACTGTCGATACTAAAATGCTTGTAAAAAAAAAAGTAAGTGACCGATTGAAATGAAACTTTCCATACGTTCATGTGAAGAGTGTACCAATATCACAAAAAAAAATCAGCCTCGTAGCAGTGCCCTCTGTTGGAAAAGCTCAGAACTTAATGAGCAGCCTAGTATGTCCAATAATAACTCCAATCCAATTAAACAATTCCAATTCCAATTCCATTTTCATTAAACGCAACGACGATTTCGGCTCAACTTTTCCGATGCTCCCATCAGCATAAGCTTGTTGCATCAATTTAAACGTTTCAGTAAACGTTTTACCGAGTTTAAAACAAAACTTCATATTGGCTCTTTTTCAATGCTCATTCTCGTACCGACAACACAAACATCCTGTCCTTTTAGGCGCAATCACTTTGCTTCCAGTGGACCAAGTGTCACGAAATTTTGGGACCGGAATTGCAGCTATTTAATAATTCTAAGGTATCAAAATGATTGAAATGAAAATGTTTCGATTTAAATATTTTTAAATTATATGTTATACCACGTGGCATTGAGCCATTTTATCCTACTCCTAACTAATAACTAACAACATCTTACAACAAGTTAACTTCCGATATTTAGCTCTTGAATTGTTGGGTGGATAGAATTATTGCATCTAGATTCAAACGAAAGCCCATTTATGGTCCGCCAAACAAGCCCTCGGGTTGAGTTCCAAACACTTTTCAACGCGCAACGCGCCCGTTCCGTTGGCAGTGCGAATCCGAACCCCGTCGAGCCAAAGGGCCGGGCGCGTAAGGGGACGTGTAGCACAACAATGAAGGGTAATAGCAGCAACATTAACCGGGCCGCGTTAGTTGAATTTTGATGATACCTCCGCACACAGACACACCGCGAGTGCACTCGAACGCACCCCTTGGACGCCATCGGGCACGCGTAACATTTTATGCTGCTGCGGCCAGCCGGGACCGGGGACCGGGGGCCGAGGCTCGATGCTTGAACGGCCACGAAACAAGTGTCGAGCCCTCGACGCCTCCGAGTGCCGTGTCGCTCCTCCCTGCCCTGCTGGTGGTGATTTTTGTTGGTCCATTGGGAATCGAGATAAAATTCATTTTCGCTTGATTCGTGAAATCATTTTTTCTGTGCCGTTGGATGAACAGTTTTTCTCACAGCAGGAGTCCATCGGCAGTGCCAAACGAAAAAAAAACCCTGCCAGGAATGTTCTCACGCTGGGTGGGCTTGAAACCGGTCCCGGTCCCGAGAACTAACTGCTCCTGTGGGTCAGATATGATCTTTGGCTCGGTCCTGGCGAGGGCGCATTAAATATGTTTCGTATTAGACGGATGCTTCAATTAGCTAATGAAACACTTGTGTAGCACCTCGTACATTATTCTTTTATCGGGCCAAAATCCTCATACTACACTTCATTCTGTTCAGTTCCTTTTGATTGCGCTCTGAAGCAGAACTATAAACCGTTTAAACGGCAACGATTGTTACTGTCTTCCCATTCATCACTCCCCAAAAAAACAACACAGATGGCCCTCGCTGCAATCTTTGCCGAAGCAAAATCTTCTGCTGAACTGCAGGAAAATCTCGGCTCCCGAGAGCAACACCGAGCTCACATTAATATTCCCACGCCCGCAACACGGCGCACGAGATAATTATGCAAATAATGATTATACAAAGTTAATTGACTCCAAAACAAAATCCACCCAAACCCGGTCCTCCCCAAAGGACCGACAAACTTCCTGTGTCCTGTGCTGTTGTGGTGGTGCACTTGCATCCTTTGTGGCTGGCGGCAGGAAGCTTAGCAAGAGTTACAGCGCTGCCATTCGAGGTAATTAGTGCAGTGCACGCGGTGCATGGTTAATGTCCCGTAGCTCCAGGAGCAACCGGGGGCGCGAATCAAGATTTATCGGGTCAATTCGAGGAACGTGATTTCGTCGTTAGTTGCCATTTCCACCACGCCGAAAAAGTAAAGCCATTAAACAACATCTATCACTGCGCCATCGTCTGGCCGGGCAGCAGCAACTGAAGATTTAAACCAAAAGTTTAATCCAATTAACGATGGGCACCTGCACCGCCCGGATTAGGATTGGGCGCCCTGCACCGAACGGACCACAGGACCGCGTGGGGCGTAGTGATGTCACGTGTGTCACCGTGCCCCGACCTCTCGTGGCTCGGAAATCGTTTCGATAATTGAATCACCCGATCCGCATCCCCGGAACGGTGGCTTTTTTTCGCTCTCCGGCCCGCTCTCTCACACTCTTTCTCCCGTCAGTCGTAAAGCCATTTTTATGAGGCTCCTGCTGCGCGTAGCCACGTTGGGAGGTTGCGTAGGACATTTTCGGGGGTTTTAAAGGAAAATCCGGCCCCATGAATGGGCATTATCGGTGCGCAATGAGCAACGCCGGCAGAGGAAGCTCCGTTCGGTCAGTCGAAGGACCGACCGAACGGACCGGACCGGCCAGAAAACGGACCGTGCACCTTGATTGGACCGGCCCCTTATTGAAACAAACGATCGCGGAACGAGAATCTATGTCCGTGCGCCCGGGCCGAAGTGCATTGAAGAGTGTTTGCGTTCGTTGTTTTTTTTGTTATTGGTGTTTTCCAGTGCGGGAGGACTGTTAATCACTGGCAATCCTTGGCATTAGGCGTTGCGGGGATTGGCGTTCGCTGGGCCACCGGAATGTGGCACCTTAATTGCAGCACACTACGTTGTTGCCACTTCGAGCTCGATTCCGGGACCGAATTCGTAACCCTATCGCCGGGCCGGGCCGGGCCGATACCACCTGGTCCAGACGTTTGACAAGACAATCAGAGCGGCTCGGTCCCGTCCGGCTCGGAGCCGGATGTGCGGATGATTTAGAAGTGATCTGGAGAAAAGCACTAATTGACATTAATTTCGGGCCCCGGGCCTGGCCGATTCGATTAGTGTTAACGAATTTTTGCGAGCGAATACCTGCGCGCCACATGTGACGATGAGGCTCCCGGAGACTCTCCGGAGGACTCCAAGAATTTCCCAGCCCAACCGACGCTCGGTGCTCGGCAAATCACCATCCGACGGCCGTCCCGGATGTTCCGGACTGAGGCCATTAATTGATTGATTAGCCCAGATATGCCGGCGTGTGATCACCAGCTGGGGCTCCAGCGATCGAGACGGGCGCCGACAACAGCGCCATCCCGCAGCACGTCTCGAGAAGATGCCGAGAAGCCGAATTTTTGGCTGATTAGAGAAATGATTGATTGTCGTTGTCGTGCCGGACGCCCGGTGGCCGGTGGATCCACGCTCGTCCTGATGGGCGAGACCCGGGAGCCCCGAGTGATCCAATTATTGAGTTGCTTATTTATTTAAAATCATCTTCTGCTGGTCCCGGCCCAGGCTTCGAGCTTTCTCCCGGGCTTGCTTCCCCGGGAGCTCGTAAAAAGTAGGGATTTACGGATTTAAAGGTCCGGAACTGTCTCACACTCCGGGCACGGTACGACGGTTTGGACGGGAAGATTTGCCTCCCGAATGACCATGATCGCTCCGGGGAAAAAAGGCGGGAAGTCCCCAAGGAATCCGACCGACCCCAACAGAAGATGGGTGGGAAATGGACTGGAAAACCGTTCCACACACGTCACGGCACATTGCAATGATCGTAAAGTCCTGCCGAGGCGAGTGTCCCTCGCCCGTCGTAAGCGATTCCTGTTTATGGAGAGGAAAACAGTGCCACCACACGTTGGGGATCCCGGGTTCCTAGGGTTTCTTTAAGAGGTTATGTTTCTTGCTCCGAAGTGCATCCGGCCTTGGGGCCGGCGCTGCATCTTGCGCTGTCTTGGAGCCGAAGATAATAAAATCCAACGAGTTGTAAACACCGGTGATCCCAAAACGGGGCTGCCAGCCCGATAATGGCGGACGGAAGAAAGGAGAACCCACCCAAGCTCCATCGCTCCCCGTCTTATATGTCGTTCCGGTCGGTTAGCCCAGTCCAGGATGTGCCGACGGTATGGACGGTAATGAATCGAAATGATTCCGGTTGAGACCGTGGCAGTTGGCAGTGGGTTGAGCTTTCCTTCATAGACAGAGTTTCACATTATGTCCACATATTTATCGTCGTCGTGACGTGCCGTGCGGCAGACTCAACAGGCCCGCAGGTTCGGCCAAGTGGAAAATGTTTCCCGCCCAGCTCCTTGACCTCACAACTCGCCGCCGCTGGTGATGACGACCCGGCGACTGACAGTTGGTGCGGCCACGTGGCCCGCTACAACCTGCACACCGCGAAGTGCGCATCGCAAGCCGCGTGTGGTGGCCGCGTGGCACGTGTCCCCGGGCAGACGGCCCCGGGAGTGATGGCCCCGGCCCGGCGGGCGTTCGACTGATTGGTGTGATTTGGATCCTGGCGGTAGGCGGAAGGTTATGGTAAACTTCGAGTGTCCTCTCGAGCGGAGGGGAACCGAAAAACCAACAAACAAAACGCTCTCCGAAGGACAAATAATCGTCCGGCATCGGGAGAGTGTGAGAGAGAGACAGAGCGCGCCGTGCGTTGCCGGCAAGGATGCGAAGATTGCAAAACGATAAATTTCCACATCATCCTGATCATCAGATGGATTACATAAATAATTTATCACATGACGGAGGAGACAGGAGGAGGCAGGAGGGAGGGGTGGGCTGGACCAGGAAAAAAATGGCCAAAAATGGCTCCGGAAGACGGGCCCCACAGGCCTGTCACAGAGCGAGACACATCATCTCCACGTTGGTCGATTTATAACGATTTTCCCTGCCCTTTCCGTTCCGTTGGTCGCCGCGACACGGAGTGTCGTCCTTTTTCGCCGCGTCCGGCGGTAGGCCGGCGACCGTGTTTTTGGGGCGCGCTTGGCTCATCAATTTTGACTCACCCGAATGGGCGACTGTGATGGGGCTGTGATTCGCGCGCGCGTCTGGGACCCTCTGAAGGTGACGAGGACGAAGAAAAATTACCCACTCACTCGGGCGGGCGGAAGGAACACAAAAAACAGCAGCCACAGGGAAGTCCGTTGAGGCCGCCAGCTGGCGTCGGAAGGGTGGGATGGAACGGAAGGCAAGGCGAGGCACCAGGCGAGTGGATGACAATCGTGAAATAATAATAATCAATCAGGAAATATTAGAACGTCGTCCGCGCCACGTCTGCGCCGCACGCACTCCGGACTCCGGCGCTGGGGGGCGGTCTTCGAGGAAGCGGTCCCAAGGTTCCCGGCTCCCTTCGGATACACCGCTTCCGCTGCGCTTCTCGGGGTCGGCAAAGACATCAACCGCGGGATGTGTGCTGGTGCCCGAAAGAGGATACTAGGATTAATAAATAACCACCCGGTGGCAGACCCGGGGCTAACCACAAGGACCAGAGACCGGACCGGGACGCCTAATCTGCTGTCAGCTATCGATGGTTCCACCGACGCCCCCCCCCGTCTCGCCCGCCCCAGTTGTGGCTAATGAAATTTTAATATTTGTCTCCTTCCGGATCCGGGGCGGCGCACGAAATCTCGGTGTCTCTACCTGCCGGAGGACAAAGTGCAAATTAATTGTCAAACCGAACGCGCCATAGCCAAAGTCCTAAAGTATCGCGCTCGTTGGGGCGGGAAAACTTTCACCCCCGGGCGCCATTACCTGGAGGTGGGACAAAATTAAAAGACATCACGGCCACCCGCACGGTCCCCGTGTTAGACTTTACGATTTTCGATATTCGACGGATTCGCCGGAGTAACGGATCCTTCCTCGGAAAGGGACTGTCGAAGGATGGCTCGAAGGACAAAAACCTCTACACCTTAATCGATATCCTAACTCCGGAGGCTAAGCACCTTCCGAGGTGTCCCCGTTTAGATCCCCGTTCGGTCCACCGTCATTCGGAAGCGCACACACACACACACACACACACACAGGACCGTGTGTCCGTGATATTTGAAGAGCTAATGAGTCGCTTGCTCAAGAGGGACAAAAAACCCACAAGGACTCGACCCAACCATCGGGGCTCCGAAGCGGGACGAGTGGGCCACAAAAAATCCCGCCACCTGGCAACCTGGTTGCTGGACCAACGACGACGACACCGGAGGTTCCGGAACCGGAGGTTTTATTATTTGCTAATATACACCTGGACAACCCGTCACCCGTCACCGGACCGGACGGGCCGGACAGGAAGTCTCTCCGGCCTCCACCGTGGGTCCGCCACGGTTCAGCAAAGCAAACACCGGTGACGGCACCGACACCGAAAGACAGCGACGGCGCGGTCCCAAAAGCTGCTGTCCGGTTCCCCAAGCCGCGAAGGTATCCTCCCTCGGGGGGGAAGCTGGGTTGGGGCTTCGTCGGCGCACGACAGCAAGGACAAGTTTTTCCTCGCAACACAAACATGCACACGACGCAGCAGCAGCAGCACGTGAAGATGCGGTTCCGTGCGTGAGGCGGTCCCCGTTCCGAGGCGGACATAAATCAATATCCTTTCCGGGCGCACCGCACCGTGTGTGCGTTAGTTTTCCGCTCCGTCGAACCGAATCTGCTGAAAGTGTCCTCCGGTGACGGCCGAAAATAGCACACGGTGTCCGGTGGCGGCGTCGTCGTACGAATCACCTGCCAAATCAATCCGTCGGATTTCGGAACTGATGGGGACCACCAGGACGAGCAACAAAAGTACCGGCGAATGTCGAACGTACCGAACGCATCCACGACCGCCACGCGTTCTAATCCTTCGCGGATCCACCCGGATCGTCCTTTCCGGACGCGGCGAATGAAACGTTTTCTCATCTCAGGATTTGTTGGCGCAGTGGCCCGGACTTCAATCCCCGGAGCACGTACCAAAACTTCAACGTGAAGTGACTCACACACCGACTCGGTGAAGTTCCCTCCGAGGCCCTTCTGACTGGACACGAAGTGTCCTCCGGCGTGACGGCAGCAGAGCGATCGCGTCAGGCAATAAATAGAAAATGAAGATTGAATAATAAAATGCTGTTTGCCGTGATGAATAATTTGTGGGTCACTGAATGGGGTTCCATCCGTCCGTCGACTCGGCCGCGCAAAAAGGATTTTTATTGGCAGCACAGCACCGCACGCCATTTCTAATCCCGTGCACAGGAAACGGCCCCGGCGTTCGATCGGTTCCGGTGCCGGCGAGCGTGTTTTTATCGTGAATTCCGTCGTTCGCGGGGCTACTTGGGAAAAGTGAAAGCCAATCCGACTTTCGACTGACCGGTTCGAAACCCGATACTCTGCCGCTGAGCTTTTGCCAACGGTTGGCCATTACGTAGGCAAAAGGAAACGAAAATTTGGCGAACCTTCTTACCACCTACGCGGCCACCGATGCCAATTGAAAGCGTAAGTAAGCGCTTGGATGAATATTTAAAAACCAACCGACACCGCAGGATGCCCGGTGGGAAAATGGCCACGATTATCTTCACGCCCTGCGCCAATGGGGATGCTTCGGTGTCTGCGACAAGTTTCGTTTCACGTCTGTCCGTACGGATTGGCACTACCTCAAGGATCGGTGTTTTGAGCCGCGGAACGCTTTAAAACCGGTGCCGAAGAGAGAACCGAGAAGAGACCGTCAGGCCGCCAGGGCGGGGTGTAAAAAGTTGTTCCAACAAACAAACTTTCACCGGTTTGCGTTGCGTTTCCCAACGTGGCACGTGATAATATATTTACAAGGTCGGGTCCGGGACATGCCGGAATCGGAGACACGTACAATTTTAAATTTCGCACTCACTGCCGGCCGTACGAAAGGACCTCTTGCTCGAGAGGATCGGGAGAAGGAAAAAACAAGACGTCCGCGCAGGCAGCATCAACCATTCAATTGGCCTTCACAGTCAGCTCAGCTCGTCCCTGTCTGTGACACTGTTGGTTAGCTTATGAATAAGAAACCAGCACAGCTTTGCGTTAGGTGCTGTGGTTCGGAATTTACATCTCCGAACCTTTAATTTTGTTGGAAGTTGCTTGGAGCTTCTGCTCAACGTGTGAGCCCCCAAATCAAACGAAACTATTTTTGTTTTTCTATTATTTAAGTTAGTCTTCTTCGCAATATTATAATATTATTAAATTAATTATTATTAATTATTATTAACGCTTCATTTTCTTGGTTTAGATTCTTGGCAAACGAAATATTTAAGTTGACACCTTGACAATTCACTTTTGACACCTACATTGTGACATTTTTTTTTGACCTACATTTGACAAATCGCAAATTTTTTTTCTTTTTTTTCTTTTTTTCTTTTTTTTCTTTTTTTCTTTGTTCTTTTTTTTTCGAGCCAACCGTTCTAAAATTCGTTGCCCCGTTGTACTAAATTTTAAAAATCTCAGACAACAACCGCCGTTCACATTTATTCGCTACTAGATGGCGATGGTTACGGGATGTTAGCCGAGACACACTATGGCTTCATTACAGAGGTCGCTGCTGTCGGAAAGGGAACTAAAATTCAACGATCATTTAGACGCTCGAATTGGGAATGAACTCTCTTTAATTGGGTGAACTCTCTGGAATGAACTCTCTTTAATTGGGTGAACTCTCTGGAATGAACTCTCTTTAATTGGGTGAACCACCGATCGAATTGACAGCATTCAGCAACTCACAGCATCACTGACAGCAAAATTGACAGCATTTTTCGTTGCTCACAACATTAAATCCTTAATGCTATCAAACACAAATCGGTGCCACATTTACTAACACCTTACACCAAATGGAAAATTGTATAGCCAAGACAAACTTATTTATTTTAATATACGAAGATAAATAAATAATGCCGAAACCTTGTCCTTGATCGGATAAGCCCGATAATCGATGGTACAATTCGTGCGTCCCCGCGAACCAGTTCTGGTACTAATTTATAACAAATTTTTCATCCACTCGGAAATTTGTAGCTTTTTGGCATCGAGCACCGGGAACGGCACGGGTTAAAAAAAAAGGTCACACATCGAAACAAGCTTCATATTTCACGCAAATAAATGCCCTTTCTCTGATCCCCGACAATGGGCCCCGTACATACGCAAGCAAATCAAAAACTCGGAAAAGAAAGGGAGCGAGCAACCAACACGAAACAACAAGAAAAAACATGCCAAAAGCAAACTCCGGAAGAAAATGGGGAAAAAGAAATGGAAAGCCAAGGCGGAAGGAAGGATGAGTGACAAAACGCGTTACAGAATCGCAATTGATACCGTAAAGAATGGGTAAGGAGAGTAAGACAATCAAGAAGCAAAAAACGAGGAAGTAACCGAAGGGAGATGAAGCGAAAGAAATGTCCTAACACCAGCACACACACACACACAGGGTAAGGAAACCGGAAAACAGCCAGCGGCAAAACCACGGACAGAAACGGTCGAAAATTATGCCAGAAAGGACCCTAAGGACAAACGCGGCGCAACGAGTCGCAACCGATCGAAGGAGACAACTCACGGCGGCCGGCGAGCGTGGTGTGTGACCGTTTGTGTGTGCGAGCCGAGCCGAGCCGTGTGCCGAACGCAGTGGGAAAAGGCTTAAAAGTCCCGCCGGGGGCTCCTTACTGAACCCTTTATTTTTTAAATAGTTTCTCTTCTGCCCTGCGGCACCGGTCGGCAGACGGTGCCAAGCTAAGGAGCGCCTTCTTCGATGATTGAAGCTTCGCCTTACACATTCACTTCGGCCAAACCCCGTTGGCTCGCGGCTCTCGGAAGTCTTCCCTTAAACCATTGGCGAAGGGGTTGGTCAGTCTGGCTGGTCATTGACCATCGGTTGGTCGAACGCTGGTGCTGGCGGGTTTGGCGGACCCGAACGGCTTACAAGTGATTTAATGCGGTCAGTCCACCTCGACTGCTCTCGTTTTTATGGACCTCCTAATGGCCATGTTGCAGGCGATAAAAATTTGTCCCGATTTTGTCAACGGACAACGAACGGCAGCTAGGGGTCCGCGAGAGAAGCCGTCCATTTTGAGCGTCATGCATGTTATTAGGCGGTTATCAGCGGTGACCGTTTAATTGAGGACCTTCGAGGGAGCGGGCCACAACTGGCAGGGTCCTTGGATCCTTTAAAAATATTGTGCGTCTACGCCTGCGAATGAATATGTTGCAATTTGCGATTTAATGCGACATTAAAACCGGATCATTCGATTGATTTATTCCCGGCGGCCCAACCTTCTTTTGGTTGGCCAAGAAACAGAGGCACTTCCGAAACCGTTGGCATCCGTTTTCCGTTGCGGGTAACCTCTGGTTGGGCTGAGAAAATCCTTTTCTGCTACACATCGGTGAAGGCGAACGGCTCGGTTGCGAAATGAACCATTTTATAGCGCATGCATAACTTACTCTCGATTCATCATCTTTTTCCCTTTAGAAGCGACGCCCTTTTGCGAACCCTCGCCACAGAAAAAGGGATCGGAAACGGTTGAGAAAGTTGCTCCGGAGCACACACGCAGCACATTTGATACATTTCGATCACATTTCACCGGCAGCACCGGAAGGAGACAGAAAGGACGGCACGCCCGAAGATCCTTCCTTAGCGGTTCTCACCGTGCACCGTGGAGGGCTTTCCAATCGATTGCGTAACGTTCCGAAAGCAGAAAGCACTCCGAAGCGCGAGCCCGGATTGTGTGTGTGCCAAAGTGTAGCCAATCCTTAAGACGCCCAGGCCTCCCAGGACGGAAATTTAACGGTAAATCACGGACGGGCACGGACGGGAAATCGGTTAACACAGATTTATGTGAGGCAGAAGACTGCGCCCTGGCCCCGTTTTGTGAAGAGGCCAATAACGGTGCACATGCAGAGAGTGCGAATAGTAAATTGCACCCAATTGTGCCATGGTGAGAGGGTCCGCCTTTGATTTGAGAAGTCCCGGACCCCGAGTCCTTGCTTTCTAGCACCTTTGCACAGCACATTAATTGGTGTTTATGCGGCAATAAATCTGAGCGTGTATTCGGCCGGATTCCGGAAGTCCTTTCGCACCCAGTGCTTCCCACACATCCTTCGTGGCGGACCACTTTCCGGGCGAATTTTCCCACCTAATCTAATTTACATTTTCCTAGCTCCTAGCATCCTGAAAGGGTCCCAATCACACGGTTATTTGTATGCGCTGCAGCTGCAGTCGATCAACAGAAAATAACATCCCGGCCGGACAGGCTGCGTCGGAATGCATCAGAGGGTGGCCACACCCTCACCACCGCTAGGACGACGGCCGAAAAGCTGACATCCAATTGGAAAATAACGACACACGACGCTTCAGCCACTTTTTTTTTTGCTGATCATTTAATCGATAAGCGCCTGCGCATTGCGTTACTTTTGTGGTCCCTATAAGGACCTCTCTCGTGTGGTGCCCCCGGAGCGTAATTGTTGCATGAAAAAGTGCACTTTCATCGTTTGTGTTCCGGCGAAGGTGAAGGCGAAGGTGGGGGTGCACGGACACCCCATAAGCCACGCCACATAATTTAATAACACTTAGTCGCATTCCGGTGCCGAAGGACCACACCATCTGAGGACACTTTTTGCATGGGTGCACCGTTTGATGACACGTTGACCGAAGGTCCTTGAGGGGGCGCACGCGTCCTGCAACCGCACACCGCGGAGCTCATCATCATCATTAATAACAACACGGAAACGGAGTAATCATAAAATTTGGTCCACTCCATTATTGTCACACGGTCGGCGGGAAAACGGCCAAAATGTGACCACCACGCGATCGTCCCTGCTCGTCACCGCACCACGCCGAGCCTAAACCGCAGCAAAAGTTATTTATTCAAAGTGTCCCGTCGGTCGTCCCGGCTCGGCACGCGAAGGGTCACAAAATTAACGATCGGCGCGGTCATTCCCGGGACGAACACCGAACGGGGTAAAAGGTAAATAATGGTTCACGCTGGGTTTTTTTCGAATTAACGAAACATAAGGCGAAACATCGCGCGCCGCGGTCGCGATCAGCGCCCGGGGCCCAAAGGGGAAATCCGGCGTTCCGTCCGTTAACCTCCGCGGTGACCGTTCCGCGGAGGTCACGGGGTAACGGGGCCCGCAAACCCGCGAGCCCGCGATCCTTGTTGATCCTGGGCCCGCAGCCGCAGTGAAAGTAGCGACCGCCGCCAAGGGTCCTGGCCGCGAGAAGAGGGTCCTGGCCGCGAACTGACCTCTCGGGGTCGGCGGACAGGCCGCGGACTATAGCTGACCACGCCACGCACGGTACTTAAGTGGGTTTGAAATTACGATCCGTTTGGTGGTCGATCCAATTTCACGGTTCCACCACGGAGGTGCCCCGCTGGGAGTCCTTTTCTGTGGCCACTGAAGAGGCCACAGTCATCCGCAAGGGGCAGCAAAGGGTCAGCCGCGTTTTGTTCGCCAATAATGCCATTCGTTGTGGTCTTAACCTTTACCCGGTGAGCTGTTTTAACGTTTAGATTACACCGTTTAATGAGTTAATGAATTGAGCCTCCCCCCCTCGATGTCCCGATTCTTAAATCGGTTCTTAGTCCCGTTTCTCGCGGGATGAAGGCCCCCGATTTTTTTTGTCCGTTATGTCCGATCGCGGCCCAATCGATGACGTTTGCAAACAATGCTGAACCCTGCTGAACGGTTAACCCTTGCGCCCAGCATCGCGTCCCGCGCACACACACACACAGCCTGCGGGGCCATTCTTCAGTCCTTCCGGGAGTCGGCCATTCTTCCGGGGACCACTCCGGGGCCGAGTACGAGAATTGGTCCTTTGTGTGTGCGAAAGAACAGCAAAACAGCAACAAACCGGCAAGCGGTCCCCTACGCAGGACCCGGTGCAGGACACTTTCACTCTCACGCCACGTCGTCATCGCCGTCACCGTCGTCCTTCGTCAGTGACGCGAGACGCGAGCTCGTGGAGAAATTAGTCCAAGTGTGACACTTTCTCCTCCTATTTCTCTCACGCAAAAAGAGGGAACCACCCCTGACCGTCACGTCGTCCGCGGGGCGCGTCGTCTGGAGATCTGGGTTGGTTCGAGAACGGGCCAAAAATTCCAAGGATCGCCCGGCCGCTGCTGGCATGTAATTACGGATGTTTGGGCAAATGAAAGGGTGTAATAGCGGCAACCCGAGCGCAGCCATTGTGCGCACAATTACGGCTCGTTAACTCGGTCCTGGTCCGGTCCGTGAACCCCCCCCGTGGTGGTGGTGACGCAAGCGCAGAACCCAAGATTTTCTCACGATGCCCTCCTGTGTGTGTGTGACAGGAGAAGCGCTTTCGGGCGATTCTCGGGAGTCGCGAGTTCTCGCGGACGTTCTGCTCCCGATTCTTCCCGTGCGCGCGCATCTTGAGTAGATTTTCATGTTCCACACACACACACACACACACGGGAATGGCCCCGCAGGACACTCTGGCGCGAGGTGGTCCTACACACGGCCACGGAATGTTTCGCTGGGTGTTTTTGGGCCTGTGACCCTGGGAACGCTGTCCCGCGGGAGATGAGATCTTCATTATGGCGCTTGCGCTTGGTCGTAAATAATCACGGAACGCGTCTCCAAACCCCCTCGTTGGCCATTCCTTCACCCGCATACCCGGTCCGGCCGGCGGTCGGTGAAAGTTTTTGGCGATCAATTGCCGGGGCAATAAATTTGTTCCACTTTCTCGCTCGGCCTGCGTTGGCCCGAAAGTGATGACCCGCTCCCGAAACAAGCCACATCCTGGTGCTGATTAGGATGAGCCGGCCTAAATCTTAATACGCCCGCAATGGGGTGTCGGGGTCCGTGTGTCCTTCTGCTGCAGCTCGGCCTCGTTCCTCACTTAATTACTGTGAACGGTCAATTTGAGACCCGGTCGCGTATAGGTCGTAAAAATAATAAACCCATTTCTCCGGTTGCCCTCAGCCGTGTGCGTTGTTGTTGTTGTTGCAACTGGCTGCTGCTGGCCGCCGGAGTGAAACTGTATCCACCTTCGAAAGTATCGCCTAACGCCCCGGGACCTGTGGAACAGAACACTTCCGCCCTCAGCCGGGAGAGAACCCAATTTCTAATTGACCATGGCGCCCAACGCTCACTCGGTGCAATGCGCGAAGTGGTCGCAGAAAAACCCTGACAGCATCAGTCGAGTCAGTCAGTCAGTCATGTCGGAAAAGGACTCGGGAAAACAACGCGAGGGTCGCAATGCTTAACGGCCATCGGCGTGCCGTGTGGGGTTGCGTGAGGCTCAGCAATTAATAGAATCGTGTGAATGGGGTTGTTTAGTGATGTTTTGTGTGCTGTGGCCATCGTGTCCTTCGAAAAGATCGGTTCTTCGTCCTTCGGTCGTATCCATTTTTTAGCATCATTTTTAGTTTACTTGGATGGCAGATTTCTTTTCTTGCAAGATCCTTTAACAGCTTTCTTTAGCTCTATTGTGCGTCAGGACACGCGTACGGACGACGCACGTGTCCGTGGCCATTCATGACGCGTAGAAGCGTCTCAAAAAAGTGTCAGCCACACCTCCGAACGACAGCTGCTGCTGCTGCTGCTACTGACCACCGGTTGCGTCTATCGCCGTCGGGAAGGGATCGCCGGCCAAAAGGTCATCCTCGCGTCCCCGGGCGCGGTTTCGGAATCGATTCGGTTGTTTGTCCTTTCCCTGTGCGAGGGAATCTCCGAGGCGGACAAGAAAATCCATTAATCTGCCACGAAGAATGACATGCATATCTGCTGCTGCCTCCGGGTCCCTCCGCGTGCCATTGCCATCGCCCATTGTTCGCTGCGGAAGGTGAAGAAATTGCATCGTCGCATCCTTCGGGCTAGGTACCGAAAATGGCAATGGCAGCACGAAGTGCAGTAAAAACCCAATCACGGCGACGGAAAGGACGAAAAGGACGACACGCCGGGGTCTTAAAGATTACACTTTCTCCTCTTCTGCTGCTGCTGCTGCTGCTGATCCTTCCCTTGGCCATTAGATTAGTTAAGGTCCTATTGTGCTTCGCACCGCGTTTGCAAGATTGTTGAAGGACACACCGGGATCGGTTCGGTACGGAGTTTGGGCCGCAAAATCGTTGAGATTTTCGTCACCACCGGACCCCGAACCGGTGCAGCTGCAGCGTCTTCCAAGCGTCCTGTCATGCTCTGGTTCCTGCGCTACACACAGAGAGACGAGTCGAGGCTTGTGTTTACTTTGCAAGGACGCAACGAGCCGGGAGGAGCTCGTCTGCCGGGTTTTGGAACGGTGAACCGATTTTCCGCAAATTCCAAACGCCAATTTGTCTTGCGACCAAAAGATCGATCGAGAGAAAGGCAAAGGGTCGGCAGGATCTTCGCATGCGCATTTATCTGTGTAGCTCTCTTCCGGGTTCCGTTTGGGGAGACACATTTCTCCGACGCTTGAAGCATCGTTTTTCATCCCCGAAGCTGTGCTAAATGCAAACGCTAACCGCCGAGGACGAATGGAAAAGAAATTTATCATTATCCTCTGTGTGCGCGGTGTCACACGGTAGCGGAATGATGAATGGTTTCGCGACCGGAAATGCGTCCTTGACGAGCGTCCTTGATGGGCGAATTTTAAATACATTTTCTCAGCCACATTTCTCTGATTCAATTCTTCAAGTTGATTGGTTTGGTCCTACATAAAAAGAAAATGGCACAACTTCTAGAAGCTTCTAAATCCTTTTAAAACATAAAAGAACTGAACAAAACACAGCTCTTAAAATACACTGCCAGGACTTCTCTCAGGACCTTGTCTCGACTTGTCGCAACAAAACGCCGTCTCAGGGATCCTTTTGTGAATCCTAAAAATTCATTAGCTTCTCATCAGGGGCAAAAAAGGGGCCGAGTTGGGAAAAAGTGGCTCCTTCGGCCGAGTTACCAACTTTCTCTCTCGCTCTCTCTCTCTCGACAACACACGGTAATGTCTGAGGCGCATCTGATTTGCATACGTGCTGACGTGTCGAGACCCCTACCGAGGAGCTGCGCAGCTATTCCAAAATCTTCCCAATCATATGCCCGCCAGTTGATTGATGGGTGATTTAATGGCAAGTTTCGCTTGATCCTGCCGGCAGTGCGACCGTCGGCAGTTGGACTTCCGTCACCGGGGCCGTCTTTGAGGCCTCAATGTTGCTCAACGCTGGCACCACCGGCTGGTCTGGTCTGGTCTGGCTAATGTTCACAAGTTGTTCGCTTGTTCGTTCGTTCCCCTTTCGCCAATCCATGGAGGTCCTGTTTTACCGTTCATTAAGCGACTCTCTCTCCCGGAGGGCTTGTTCACGCGAGTACGTGAAGGCTTAGAGTCCTCGCTGGTGGCAGAACGGAACTGTGCTTCAGATTGGTCCTGGCTTTCGGTTCGGTGTATTGTTTTGTGCACCAGCCCTGCAGCGTGACCTCTGCGCTGTGTGCCCGCGGCTGCCAGGTTCGTCCACATGTGCAGGGCCAACGAAAATTTGCCAACAAACACACAATCGAGTTCAAAAGGACGGCTCCGTGGGGGGAACTCCAGCCGTGCCGTCCTCGAGGCATTCAACCCAGCATCTGTCGGAATTTGCATAACGCGAACGAAGCCATCGGCCGTCTTCCTTGCTCGACGCGCTCGAAATGTGTAACGTTCCCTTTGGGGTTACACCGGACGGACAGAGGCCAACCACTCTTCCGTATGACGGTACTTCTTCCTGTCAAAGGGAAGCAAACAGTAATAATGGTTGTGGTTTCTTTCGCGTTGCGCACGGAATACCGGCACATCAAGTCAGTCACGAGGCGTCTTCTCGGGAGTCGCCGGCTCTGCCCTGTCGACCAACTGTCGTTGAACCCCGGAGGATCAATGACACACGCTGCGTCCCCCCGATGAGGTGCGAACCTCCTTGGGAAGCGGAGCAACTTGAGCCACCCATCGATGTAGGGTTATTACAGATCACTCGCCGATCACTACGCCGGTGGTGCCGATCGTCAGAAAATCAAGTCACACACGTCGACGGAAGCATCGGAGCCGTTGGAGCTTCTTCGACGACACCCTCCGGAGTCAGCTCAGACCGAGCCCAGACCGAGGGACGATGGAGAGAAAAGTGTTAGAAACGGATCGTCGCTGACAGGGATGAGCAAAAAGCTGATGGGCTCCGACGAACGATGGGAAAGTATCCGATTTCCAATAGAAAAACACAGCGCAGGATCGGAGGCAAATTTTCCCGGTCGTCGAGAGCTGGTCGTCCAGCTGAGAAGAGGCTGGCGTCGAGGTCCTGCCTGTGCGTGCGTGTGTGTGTGGGAAACTGCAGTGCAGGTCCGTAGGTCAACAAGCAGAAGGATCCAGTTTCGGCAGAGCTTCAAGTGCAATTTAAACCCACGAACGCCATGATCGCCGCGATCATCATCAGGGCTTCCTGATGTGATCCCAGCTGGGTGCTGGGGTTCAGCAAGCACCCAATACGTCCGAGGACGCTTTTCCACTTGCAATCAGATACGGGAGTCGTCTGCCTGTTGTTTTTTGCTTGCTGACCAGCTTCCAAGAGAGAGGCAGAGTGAGAGATTGGAAAATCAAATGTATCATGTTTTGGGGGCGCCGAAGCGATTGGACAGCAAACAAGATATCGTACTATCGGCCGATCTAACGAAGCTCAAATTTGCTTCATTCATAAAACCGCAAGCCATCTTCGGTTGTGGATCGCTTAGCCGGTGGTCTTTTCACTTAACGTTTTTTCGATGTTCAGCTTACGGCCAGGTCAAGGATTCCCGTTCAAAGCGGATCTGCTTAATTTTTGACATGTGTATAAGGACGTGATAAAATTACTTTTTATTGTTTAGCAACTAAAGTTGCTGTAACTAAAGCGCATAGTTTGGCAAACTCCACCTCTATGATTACTAGATGTCTCTAGATATCATAACGCTTTGTTACTATGGTTGCTTCGGTCACGGTCATGATTTAAGGCCCGTCTACACGCTACGATATATCTGAACGATGCCTTGTTTCAGACCAAGCGTAGCGATACATCGTAGCCAAGGTGGAGCGTCTACACGCCACGATGCATCGTTTCGATTTGCAATCACAGCCATGGAAGTAACACTGTATTGGTCTGTCTTGCCATTGTGCGTTTCGGTTAAAAATATAAAATAGAACGTGCCAAGAGTACTTATCAGTCCCAGTGGTCGAGGAAATGGCTTTTAAAGTGAAGACATTATTCTCACGTTAAACTTTTGCTTTAAAAACATTCAAAACAACATGCCAAACCGCCATCAATACACGCTCACATTTCTATCCACCGTCAGCACACGCATACATGCATGGAGATTGGATCCAATGGACAGAAATTGATGCTCGGCGCATTAGATTTTTTTGATCTGAAACTATAGTCGTATACAAGCAAATTGGTACTATTTTGCTGTCTACACGTAACAATATATCGTTACGATTGGTCTCATACAAGGCATCGTTCAGATATATCGTTACGTGTAAACGGGCCTTAAAGCGCATAGTTTGGCAAACTCCACCTCTATGATGACTAGATTTCTCTAGATATCATAACGCATTGTTGCTATGGTTACCAGTCAGTCACAGTCGTGCATTCAAATAGCAACGGTCGTTGCATCCACCAACCGCCGATTACGGTTCGATGTGACCAAAAATGTATTTCCACGCTTTCCTTATTAATTGTCCTTTTCTTGAACGTACCGCAAACTGCATAGTGATTTTTATAGTTTTTTTTTTGGTTCACATTCAAAAGACCATTTTCCTGGGAAACCTGGGTATGTAAATAATTTCCTGTATTTTTATCCGTCGATGCCGATTCGATACGTTTCTCGGCCTCACACTGGGAAAATAAGTCACAGCGATTTTGAAAACACAAAATAAGGCTTTTCTTCCTTCCTTTCCTCATTGATTTCCGCTTTTTCGAAAATCCCATCCACAGTTTACGGCAGAATCAACAACCGCTCTCGGGGCGCCACACAATGCCTCCGAAAATTGCACTAACAATCGGCAGGCACTTTAATTAGAGAGGGGAATCCAATGGTGCGACTGATTAGCTCAAGGAGGCCCGGCGTAAGTCTCCGGGCGCACCATGAATGGCCACGAACGGCTGGTGAAGAAGCAAAGCGTAGACGAGGGCGAGAAAAAAAAACTCATAACTTCTCGCATAAAAATCTTAACGAGAGACTCCGGGCCGAAAACCAGCCACCAGCTCCTTAGGCTCCCATTATTAAGGTCCTTGCGCCTACCGGGAAGCAATTTAAACAGAATCAAAAAAGCGAAAAGTCCAGGAAATAAAATTTTACGATCCGATCCGATCCTATCCGAACCGTTCCGAACCGTTGGGGAGTGGTGGTGAAAATGCACCTTTCGTGCGCTAGGGCATCCTGCCTCAATCACCCGTCAACGGCCGGTTGCTGTGATTTCTTCCGCAATCTTGCGCAAGGAACCTATTTTTTCCCCCTCATCCCTGCGTCCGATAAACGGTAACCCACTTTCCTTCCGCGCTTCCCTTAGAGCGCCGCCGGAATGCCGGAAGAAAAGTCGTGGAAGAAAGTAACACCCCTCTTCGTTGGGACACACCCGGCGACCCTTGTGCCGTGTGTGTGTTTGAGGAAGCGAAAAATGGACCGCTACGGCCGAGGTTCATAAATTTCCCTCAAATAATCCCTGCCTCACCGATGCCGAGGTCTTCGCTCGTCACCATCGTCCGAAACACTGTGTTTGACGGGAGAAAGTCTTGTGGGACCGCCGGGACCGCCGGCCGGTCGGGAGTCGGTGCCCGCGGGTGCCGCAAGCACATCCCCGGTTGCAGCAGGCCCGGTATCGAAAGCAAATAAAAACATTATCAAGGCGTCCCTTTCGGGAGGGACGGTGACCAGGTGCGCTACACAAGATCCCTCCAACGGGCCCGGGGACCGTTTACGATTTATTCGTCCCAAGACCTTCCAAGGACCAAACGGAGGAGCAGCACCGGGTTGGAACAAGGAACCGTTTTTCTTATCCATTTCCCCGCTTCGCTCGATCGAGGCGTTTGCCGAGGTGTCCCCGAAGCTGCAACGGCCCGTGCAGAGATTGATCTAGTTTTTTTTTTTCCTTTTTCGGGATCAACCGTTGAGCCATTACTTTAGACAGCCATAGAGGCCTGCCCTGACGCAAGACGTGAGCGTGAGTACATATCCCGTAACTTTCGATTTTCTTTCGGCCGTATCGGCCGGGACAAGGTGCGATGCATTAACGACGATGCTCTAATTAGAAATGCATTGAAATGGAATCCTTGCCGACCTCGTTTCGGGTTACGGGTGACTGAATGTCTATTACTCCCGAGTCCGCCCGAGTCGGGGAGGTTTGGTTGGTTGTGCCACTTTCAGGCCCATCTCCGAGGTGTACCGAGTTGTAAGAAGAAGAGCGAGAAGGGTGCCCAAAAGCTATCGACGAAATGTCCTTAACTGGCTCCTCCCAATCCGACTCGATAGCTGGATTCTGATTACGAACAATTTATAGTACGCCTCGAAGGGACTCGAAGCCAGCTGCTGGCGTGTCCTGGTGCGCGTGGCAAATTGCTACATTGACCAGACGCAGGCAAGCAGACACCTCCACGCCGTACTCAGGTGTGCCCCGGCGAAGGTCTTGATTGTGCCGGCAGCACGTGTCCTAGAGCGCCCAGCCAGCTGAGCCTTGCCCGGTACACGGAATAATGCACTTTTTCCCAACTTCTTCAAGACGCGCCGCTATTGTAGGAGCCCAACTGCATCTCTTGCGACAGGACAAAGCAACGGCAGGGGCCACACCGGATTATTGGTCCGTGTAGCTGCCAGACTGAGGCGCGCTCTTTTTTGCCACATGTTTTTATTTGTTTACCAATATCTCGGCCTCGGGCGGCCTCGTATGCAGCGCGACCACCAGCCGCCAACATCTGCCGAAGCGAAGAAGGAGAATTCCTGTCTTTTGCTGCAGTTGTTGTTTTTTTCTGTTTATCCCGCAAGTGTTTGCTCGAAGACGAAGACAGGAAAGAAGTGAGCAAATTATTCCCCAACGAACCTCACAGGCAAAGCCTCCAGCGGGACTGCAATCCTTTTGCCCACACAAAACGCTGGGCACGGGGATGCTGCAACGTTGCATCTGCGGGCGGACAGCTGCGGACAGCCGACATAATATAAAGGCTGACGCGGCTGACCGCGCGGCGAAACGAATACATTAATGAGCCACACTCGGGAGCTTTTCGCTTTCAAAATCGGATTTCGGTTTTTTTGGCGAACGCCCGTTTGGGCAAACAAGAACTTGGCAGAGGAGACTGTTGACCTTCCTTCACACTGGGAGGACCACTTTCGCCTTAACTAATGCTTGCGTCGGACACCTTCTCGTTGTTGTTGAGCCAGCTCAGCGCAAACGAAGAACGGTGAAAGTCTCACATTAGAATACGGCGTCCACCTTACCGGTCAGCTACCTGACCAGTAATCCCGGCCGTCGTAACCTGAAACCGCACGGCCACGGAAAAATTTGCAAAGCCAAGTGACAGGCTACATTAGCCACTTTGTTGCCGGCCGACCACCGGCGTTTAGGTGACGGGTCGCCCCCACGAAGGGGTTCGAGAAGACGGATCCTGTCTGCCTGCCTGTGTGCAGGCCACCTTCTTACTAGGTGTGTGCGTTGAGAATCGGAATGTTAAAAAGATGGCTGTACCTGCCGATTGGGACTTCCCAGTTTTGCTGTTCATGCATCATTACCTTGTGTTGATATCCGGTAAATGATTTCAGGTCAAAAAAAAAAATATTTCGGTTTGCAACCCATCATTGAAAGGGTTAGACCATGACAACTTTTGTACCTGAAAATGACGTTTTGCGGGGATTATTATTTTTCTGCCCCTGTTGAAGAAAACTGCTTCGGAATCGCACCAAATGCTTGTCGGAACTTGGTTTTGGAAGATCGCTGTGCTTTGAGTGGTTTGAAAAACTTCAAAATGGCGATTTTGACTTTACAAAAAAAAAGCGTCCAAGGACTCCAAAAAACGGACTTTCTGATGGGACAGAAAGGTGTGGTGTTTCACAAGCTCCTAAAATCTGATGCAAACGTTAATTCCGATCGCTACTAACAACAAATGATCAATTTGAACCATGCATTGATCGAAAAACGACCAAAATGCAATTCTAGTGGGCTTCAATGGAGACGCCTGGTGGCCCGTGGCAACAAGCACCAGGCGCCCCAAAAAGCCAAACTGTTTCAGGATACTATCAAATCACTTGGATGGGAGTTGCTATCCCTCCCCGCGTTATTCATTAGACTTGGTTCTTTCCGAATATCATTCATTTTCATCGATGGGACACGTATTGGCTGAGCAGCCCTTCGTTTTTCCACGAGGAAGTCGAAATTGGATGACTAATTAGTTTACTTAAAAAGTCGAAGCATTCTTTCGTCTGGGAATCCATGATTAAGCAGAGAGATAGGAGAAATGTATAGCTAACGATGGCACATACTTCGAATAAAATAGAAATTTGCATAAAAATTTTAGAAACATTTTTTGTGTGTTAAAATATTTCGCTTCTCAACGCACACACCTAGTATTTGCATTCGCTTCCTTTGCGAGCCATTTAAATGATGTCGTTTCTTTCGACCGGCCAGCGATTACACTGCTTCGAGCGGTGGACCCGGTTTCGGTGTCCGAAGCTTAAGGGTCGTCAGGTCGCCAACGGTGGTGCGGTTCAGGGCAAAGCTTCCGAATCCTGCCGAGCGATCGCGCTTAGGAGCCCCGAACCTGTTGACGGTTGGCGGGCAAGGATCACAGCGACTGGTGGTCCGGCAAGGTAGCCGGGGCCGCTCGGTTAGGATCGGTTCGAAAAGGTTCGAAAAACCCATTAGACCGTTACGGAAGGTTGGCAAACAGCGACCAGCAAAACAACACCAGCTTGGGCCGAAGCGAAGACGATAATCATTACCCCGTTTCCCGGGCCAGGGATCCGAAGCTCGGGATCTTCGAACGCGAGGGTGACGACCAGCACGGCGAGTCATCTCTCGTTCTCTTTCACTATTTCTTTGCGGTTTTCTCCCTTAGTTCGCGTCCTGCAGTCGCCCCCAAATGGCATACGGTGGCAAAGACTGAACCCTTCGGAGGGCGTTCTTCCTGGCGTGCCCAAGATACCAAGAAGTTTGCCCACACTGCCAAGGGCGGCTGTTCCGGGGAACAAACAAGGGCCACGACGAAGACGACGACGGCAACGGCGACAAAACCCACCCAAAGGCACACGATTAGAAGAGCAAATAATTGTCCCGGGTGTTCCCGGGATTCCTCGCCAGAAGCTCTCGCCGTGGGCATTATCGTGTCCAGGATTCGTTCGTTCAAGCGCCCATCGCTGGGTGCCCCCCCCCCCCCTTCCCCCGTTAACCCGGATCGGATGTGGAGTGCAAACAGGACCGGGCACCGGCAACGAGCTTCTCGTTTGGTGGCGGTGGTCGTGTGTGTGTTTTTGTTATTTCTATCGTTTCGTTCCCAAAAAAGCGATTGGGGTCTCCCGTTCGTTCGCTTCCAATTTATTTATTCACCAAACACGGCGCGTCCTTTAGTCGAAACTTCACCGAGTCCGAGGTCCTTTAATCAGCGGAATTCCGAAAGCGAGTATCACGATTTTAAATTGACACCTTCTCGAGCGGCGGCGGCGACTTAACCGATTGTTGATAAATGCCCCTGCACTAACACCGAGACCGAGCGCGGCCATTGTGTGTGGATGGGAAAAAGGATGCGATCGGATGCGCAACATTCCAACTCGGGCTCTCGGGGCTGTTTGCCTTTCTGCTGCTTACGATCGGCACGGCACGATAACGGCTCGGGCGCAGGCAGGACGCAGATCCTTGAGACCGTCTCCACACGCACGCACGCACAGTGCGATCACTCTGCGATCAAAGGATGTGAATGGCGACCTGCGGGTTTGCGGGACTTCCGAGAAGCATGATCGAGCACCGAAACACCGAGCTTCGTTCGTGTTCGCCATCAACACGCCATCAACACTCGGGACTCGGGGAGATGGCGAGGTTGATTTATTTCTCCCGTCATTAAGCGGAGTGTTTAATCAGAGGGCTGAAAGAGACCGCCACGGTGAGAACCTGCTGCTGCGATCCTTGTGCGGTGATGCCCCGATGCGGTCGAAACCAAGGTAAAGGACACCATTGTCCGAGTCCGTGGGCTATCGTTTGGCCGACTTCCTTTTGAAGCCAAAGTGGAGTTCACGGAAGGTAACGTTTGTTTTTCCGCCACCATGTTTAAACACCGTCCATTTAACGTCCGTGGCCTACTCAGCTGGTGTGTGTTTGTGTGCGTGTGCGTGTCCGTGTCTTGGGAGAAGCAAGAGAATTAGCAGGTAAATAGTTTGTTCAAATATTTTTCACCACCGGCCGGCCGGCCGGCTCGAAAGGATGCTTAGGCCTAGACCCCTAGAGGGCAGCCAACCACACTTCAAGTACCGCACTTGGGCCGGGCAGCAAAAACCGGGCAACATCCAGCGATCCTCGTCCAGCGCCACACATTCCTGTGTCGCACCCACACGGCCGCACGCACAATTAAGTTGTTAGGTGAGCTGGTCTTCTTGCCCCATTAATGGTCGTTAGTTAGTAGCGCGGCCCAGAGGGTCCCTTCTCCACCGGGCGGCCCCCGATCCAATCCGATCGGTCCGGTCGATAAGTGCGTAGAAACGACTTCATCATGCTCATTTAGCCTCGGGAGAACTGCGTGTGTGTGTGTGTGTGCGACGGATGTAGCGCCTCGTCTTTTTGGCCGTGCGATTATGCCCCAGTCTCGGCGACAGGCCCTGACCCTGTTGGTCCCTGGACCGCGGTGGTGTCCGAAAATCAGCGAGCGAGCGAAACGAAGGCATCGCTTCGTTTCAGGAGTCAGCCTCCGACACATCCGCCCGGTAACACGCTCGCCCGTCATTAGAGGAGTCGCTCGTCGGGGCGGCGGCAGCCTATTAAAAAAGACAAACGGCCATCAGCCCGACCGCGCGAAGGACCCAACATAAAGGCTGCTCGGAAGTCCCTTTCGCCCGGTCTCGGATTCTACGGTTTTTTGCCAGGTAAATCTTTTCGGCAGGCTCCGCCGC
Source organism: Anopheles cruzii (assembly GCF_943734635.1). Lineage (NCBI taxonomy): Eukaryota > Metazoa > Arthropoda > Insecta > Diptera > Culicidae > Anopheles > Anopheles cruzii. Next base: position 27,851,380 of record NC_069144.1, read on the forward strand.
CGCCTCCGGTAGGTAAACGGTCTTTTGTGATCCCGCTTCCCCGATGGCTCAGCGCTTCTTGCGATCCGTCCGAGGCAGCCATTCATTTTGTGGCTTGCTCTCCGTTTCGTTTCCGCTGGCGGTATTTCTCGTTTCGTCCTTGTCCTGAGCGCTTCGATGGACCGACCGACCGACTGGCTCGGGAGTTGTGACGCAAAATCCCCGAGGAAGGAACCCGTAATGTTGACCATATAAAAAGCGTCCTCGACCGACGCCATCTTTGTCGTCCGAAGTCCCGTTTGCCGATTTCAACACCCATCGTGCCACCGCGGCTTGAGGAGGTCCTGAACCGTCCAGGTGGTGTCGGAACGTCGGAGTTCCTGTGGCTCTCTGTCGTGGTGGTGGTGGTGGTGGGGCACTCCACCCGGCACTCCCGGAGTCATTGTGTGTTCCGCTGAGCTGAGACGTCGCGTCCTTTCCGGGCCCTTCTGACGCGAACCCGGGGTTAGAAATGATTGTCTGCAACTTTTCGCTCCGGTAGCGCAGACCGGAAGGAGGTTCGCTCCCCCCGAAGGTTGCTCCTGGTGGATCAGTTACCCCTTGCCGTCTTCAAGGAGAGCGCAGACCGGCAGACGGGTCTCCTTGGTCGGCACGCTTCCAAGGGGATCATTATAATGGGCCCCCCCGGTGCCCGTTGACGTAGCTCCTTCGGCATGCACCGCGGGACGTGGGCCACCTCATACCTTCGGTGCGTTTCGATTCGATCTGGCGGACGGACGATGGTCCCCTGACGGCAGCGCAACATATGACGCGCAGGTTCGTGGTTGGAAGTTACTGACTCATAACAAATTGCTCCACAACTAGCTCAACCGGAGCGCCAGGGCACACTTCCTTCTGTCGGTGCGGGTCGAAGCAGCAGCAGTAGCGGCGACGGCAAAAAACTTGAACAAGCGAGGGCAGAACTAATTTGTTGACATCTTAAGAAAGTGCCCCGCTGAAACAATGTGCCAAGGCTCTGACAGCAGCGGCGGCGGTCCCTTCCGATCGTTCCACGCCGAACGATCATCATCCTTCTGGCCCATCTGGCATCTGGTGGTGCGTGGTGATGATGGCGTCTGGTGTACGTATTCCGGCCGCGGCGGTTGACTCCTACTTTTTCAAAACCCTCACCCTCGAATCGGTGAATCGATCTCGTTTGCCGAGCGCATCAACTTGTTCGATAAGCTCGAGGTTTCCAGATGTGCTATTGTTTTAGCCACTTTCACACCGATGGGAAGAACGCAGTGTGCTATCTCTAATGCATCCTTTCCCGTAATTGTCTTCTCATGGCACCTAGTCTGTGGCCTAGGCAAACCCCACTCATCAACCTCGCCGAGGTTAGGCGGGTACTTGAGATTTTACCGACACCGGTTTCGGTACCCGGTGTCGGCTGTTTTCCTATTTTTGCGTCTCCGGCACCGGATGAGGCATAAATGAGCCCCCGGGAGGGTGTCTAAGGACGCTGGCCGCTGGCCATGGTTTTTGGTGCTTCTTAAAAGGCATAGAATAGAGAAGACGCGTTCCGTTTGAAGTGCTTCGATCGACTTTTGGGCAGACCGGCGGGTAGAGAAGCCCTTTTGGTTCGCCTCTTTTACAACGGCGTCCACTGAGGCAGGGCAGGCAGGCAGTACGGAAAACTCTACGTGATCTCACATCCTCGTGTCCCGGGCACACGGGGGTGTGAATGTGCTGACAATGCCATGCCCGATCGGCTCATTCAAACGCCATTCGAAAGTCAAACGATCACCAGGATGGGTTCGTGTTTTTATTGTGACACTCCAGAGGAATGCGCCTTCCACGGGATCTCCACGGGACGAGCTGGACCTGGAGCTTATCGGTCAAGGTTGTCAAGGTGCCTGCCGTGTCCTGCCGTGTGATGGTGGCGGTACCTGAAACGAAATGCTAGGCATGAGAATGGCAGGTACCCACCGGGGAAGTAATTATTTTATCTCTTGAAATATTTCACACTTCTAATGGTGATGCCCATCGACGCTGTTCTCGGCGCTGCCTAGCCGCGCATTCACTCACGCGGTCGCGTACGGGCTCTAATATGCAGAACACATTTCGACGACGTCGCCTGACCTTGAGGATATGTTTCACTGAACTCCACTTCGCGGCTCGCCACTCCACCGTCCAGACCCTTGGGGGGGCCGCCGCCGCATAGCTCATAGCGCGATTTACCTCCAGTTCGCGCTCGTTTCTATCTCTGTGTGTGTGTGTGTTTTTTTCGGTGGGGGTATTTTATTATTTTATTTAGTGTTTTTTTTCTGTTCTGCCTGTTGCTCGTCTTGTGCGTTTCCTTTTGCGCGGCAAACACTAACTAATCAATCCACATGGCGGCGGCGGATGTCTTGGAATGGAATGGCTCTGCGCGATAGATAGTGGTGGTCATCCGAGCACCACATACTTTGCGCTTCACACATTGTTGGAGAGCGGCACAACACTTGACACACGACGAGGACCGGCTCGGGTGGGGTGGCTGTAAAACGTGATAGAGAGATAAAGTAATTTAAAACAGCGCGCTCCGTCACCGGTTCGAGGTTGAGAGCCGGGGTAAGTTCCGCGTCACAGAAATCCGCCCTTTTTACGACGCTCCTTCGCGCACGGTTCACGCGCGCGCAAAGCCCTAGAGGATTACAGAATCATTCGAGGGTCAAACAAAAAGCGGCGCCCGTGGAGCCCTTCGCCCGTGGAGTAGCACAGCAAATCGGTTTGATATCTAATAACCACTTGAATTTGCGACCTCACACTCACACACACGCTGGAGGAGCCTGCCGGCGGACAGGAACACTTCAATTTTTAACTGATGAAATCGATGGAGCTCAAAAAATTCTAACACGCGTGCCTTTTTTTGCGCCACTCGGCGTCCAGAGCCTTGTCCAGCGCTGAGGTTTGTTGTTTTTTTGTTTTTCGGTTGGCCCGTGTATGGCCATTATTGCGTTAAATGAAACGCAAGTCGTTGACTGGGGCACGGGCCCCAGCCTCCCCGAGGCTACGTCTCGGGCACCTCGCACCCGCCTGCAACCTGCTGTGTGGGAAACGATTTCCGAATTTATGAATGGTGCGGCAAAAAATTAACATATCTTACGACCGACGCCGCCGCCGCCCCCCCCCACAGCCGTCCCTACCTAGGATCCTGCGTGACGGTCGTCGTCGAGGGGCACGCAACATTTTGCCGGATGGGCCAGCATCATCGAGCCCCACCGCAGCGCGCGTGATGATCCTTAGCCCGTGGTCGCCGGTGGTCGTCGCTTTGTTTACAAATCGCCCTCCGCGGGCCACTCCACCGTTCCGCGAGGCCATGGAACGTAGCGATCGCGATTTACCGGCGATCGCACGCACACAGGCGTACCGGCACATCCGCTCGCAATATTCGCGCGATCTCGCGAAAAGAATAACCCTGATCCGGCCAAGGTTTGACGGCCGGTTTTGATTAAATTCTGCATTTTTTTGTGTGTAATACACGCGTTCAAGTAGCCTGACCCTTCTTGGGTGTCAAAATGTAACCCCGTAGGAGGGAATGAGTGTATTTTGAAACAAGTAATCACATTACCGTTGCAGAACTGCGCTACCGATCGCGTTAAAGTAGCCGATAGAAATTGATTTGCAAGAGCCATTTTTCGACTTTGACAGCTGAATTCTCGGAATCTACGCCTCGCAGAAGGCCAAAAACTCCGCTATATCATAGATAACTTATGTATTTTAGGAAAATACAATCAAAATCCTCACTTTTTAAAGTGTGTCTATAGCCCGGTCCACGCGTTACGACTTCACTGCTACTTTAGTCTGTGCAAACGCATCGCTGCGGACCAATCGTAACGTGTGGACGGTGAAGTTGCACCGACTTTTGTCTCTGTTGGCCATCGCCGCAGACCTAGAAAATTAAAGCAGACGAGCATGAAAGTCGTACGACTTCCATACATGACATGTTCCATTGACCTGTTGACATGTTGATGCGCGAGTTTTTTACGGAATTTATCGAAATTTAATCATTGCTTCGCTTTAAAAGCCGAAAAAAATCGTAGCGTGTGGACGCTCCACAGACTACTACGGCCCGATAACGACTTTGATCTGCGCAGACCAAAGTATCAGTGACAGAGACCATCAGTGAAGTCGTAACGAATCAGTGAATCAGTGAATCAGTGAAGTCGTAACGTGTGGACCGGGCTTATGACCACCTTTTCCCCTTAGTGCGATCGGCTCTCGAAACGGATCCGTTTCGCTCTCCGACTCTGCCATTTCTCTCTGCTTTCCGGCCGCTCTCCTGCGCAAACGGCTTAAGCTACGCTTCGGGTCGTGTTCGGGAGGGATCGGCCCCGGGTCAGGTTCGTTCATCAGGTTCGAAGGTTCAAAGTTAAGTTCAAAATCGGATGAATTCAACAAAATAGAAACAGCCCGGAAAAATCCAACTACTGAAGACGTCGGACGCGCGTGCGCGATTTCGAGTGCGCGATCTTGAGCAGTTTGCAATTTGAGTTGATTGATTTTCACTGGTTCCGAACGGCCGTTCGCGTCAAACCTTGATGCTTCGCTCGGCTCGGAAAGATCGACACTAGTGAGGTCCGGAAAACAAGCTGAATAATAACACTTCCTCTGACCGGTGTCCGGAAATAACGGAAACGGAAGTGTACCCAAGTTCCGGTAAATAATCCGCCAAACAATAGCACCGATATCCACCGGTCTGTGTGTGTGCTGGGAGATTACGGTATCAGCGCGGCACGGTGTTAGTGATTGTGGCAAGAAGTGCTGCGCTGAAAGAACACGACGTTCGGACTGTACTGGAGGGTGCCAGACGAAGTGAAAATAAACGATTTGACAAATACCAGTGGTCTAAAACACGCGGCCAGCGGCCACGTCCGCGGAGTATATAGTTACGTCGAACCAGTCAGCAAAAAATCCCAAAAAAATGTACTTATCGGTTCAGCTGCCGGCACAGAAGTGACGATCTATTTCAAATCCAAACCAACTCAAAGTGCGTAAAATGAGTAATATGAGCGAATCACTAATATGAGTTTGAGACCACTGACATAACCGATACCGAATGGACATTTTTACGCTGGGATTCATGGTTCGTCTGGCCCTCCAGTAATCGGAAGGAAGTAGATCGATAAAGCGGTAGTGGTGGTGGTAGAGCTCCTTCCTTCCGGTTGGTGAAAAAGTCGCCCAATTTGCACACACCGGATGTTCCGGACGGGATGATAATGGGTGCATGACCGGTCGGCCGGTATCGCTCTCTCTAGCGCTGGGTAGAAAAATTGCAACGAATATGAAGCTCTCGAAAGCACCCCAATCGAGCACCATAATCCATAATTAGCACGCGTTTTCGGGCCGGCCACCAGAACGTAGAATAGAGACATTGTATGCGGCGCGAGTGTGGTTCGGTGTGTGTGTGCTCTGTGTGTTCCACGACAGCAAATTTGTTGTGACGTTTCACATGCTGGGGAGTTCCCCCCGGGGTGACCGAGACGATGCCATCGATGGAATCGAGGCTGAATTTTAAAAGACTTGACAGTTTCCCGTGTGCGCGCGTGTATGCGCAATCGTTCGTCGCGACAGTGTGTTTGTCAGTCGACCGGCGCACACAAACACGCTCGCAGCTCACGGTCAGCCGGCCGGCCGGCCGGCACCGCGGAATACAAAGTATCGCGACAAACGCGACACGTTGAGCCATGTTGACTGTCGCTGGTTTGTATGTGTGTGTGTGCGCGCGCACCACACCGATGAGCCAGACACACGAGAAACGGCGGTACGATCCGCAAAGAAAAACGATACATGAAGGACGAGCGCTGGTCGTTTGGTGTTGTTTTGCTTTCTGCACGATCCGTCCGTGCGTCGTGGAACCCGCTCGATATCGAGTGTGCCGACCTTTAGTGTGTTGGCTGGCTGGTGGGTCTTAGGTCCCCGCACGGCCGTCTGGTGTATGCCGACAAGCTTTGGTATGCGAGTCGCCGGTAGCAGTAGTAGTAGTAGGTAGTAGGCTACGATTTTTTTTTTTCGGGCCGTTTTGCTCCGATAGCGCAGCGACCGAACACGAAACCGGACGACGGACCGACCCGACCCGACCGGCGGACGATAATTTGCGCCGATAACGGGACTTTTTTGAAAACGCTATTGTCCGGTTGATCGACCGGTCGGCACCGATCCGGTGATCCGGTGTCCTTGTGTCTAGTATACATTCTCTTAGTCTCTCTCCCTCTCGCTCTCTCTCTCACTCACTCTGACTGATCAGCACATTCCATATCCCACAGAGCCAACACATCAGCACCACACCGAAAGCGGCGAAATTGGACTTTGGAAGTTGAAGTTGGTTCTGGGTGTGTCCTGTTCCCCGGCGCCGATCGACGTGGAATCATTTGCCCCTGGACGTCATCCGCGACCGGAACCAGCGAACCGGAATCCTTCGCATCCGAACAACGAACAGGCCGGGCGCCGTTTTTTGAGGTTGGAGCTGCGCTGCGCAGTCGGTAATCGAAAAACTATCGTGAAGAAGACGGCGCTCTGTGGTATTGTGTCCCGGGCGACCGTCTCGCGAACTCGCGAAAACGCCAGGCGCAACAGCGCGGCGAGGACAAACGAGACGAGACGAAGAACGTTAGGGTCGTTAGGTGCGCGAAAAAACAACTGCAAAAGGGAAGAAACCGGACCAACCCCGTGGGAGCCTGTAACAAAACCGAGAGAAAAAGCGAGAAGAAGTGAAGCTCCCTGTGTGTGTGTTTGTGTGTGTGCGCGCTCGCGGACGTGCTCCGTGTCCGTGCGGTAGTGAACATTCCCCCCCCTGAACCACCATGGCACCGCAAGCTGAAACGCGAACGCCCGTGCTGCAGACGGCCAATGTGGCCACCGGCACTTCCGGCGCAGTTCTTGGTCAGGGGATGACCCATACCAGGCAGGACGTGCAGCTGGCGTGCGAGGAGATCATCTACGAGGAGACGGGAAGCCGGCTCGCGGAACCAGACCGCCATATGATCTCCGACGACCGTGTCATCCAGAACCTGCTCGCACTGGAATCGCACACCATACCGAAGAGCTGCTACTTCGGGAAACAGTGGGACCTTAAGCCGCACATGCGCAAGATCGTCACCACGTGGATGCTGGAGGTAAGGACCACGGGGACCACGGGGACTACGGGGATAAAACAGACGACGACATGGGGACGATTTTCTTTTGTAGCTCCCCACCAATACATACGCGCGCACTGTGCTGCCTCTGCGTGTGTGTTTTTGCAGATCTCTTTAAAATTTAAAACCCACCGCCGTGCACCACCTAAAAAATGGCCACATCCTCCTACCTCCCTCCTTCCTCAGCTCAGCCGGGCCAAGACCATCGTGGTCATCGTCGCAAAAGTTAGAAACGGGAGATGGTTTATTTATTAGCGATTTTTTTTTCGCGCTTCGCCAACCGCACCGGTGCGGCTGCCGTATGTGCTTGACTTATTTGGTCGCCCCTCTCTCTCTTGGGGGGGGGGCAGGATCGGCGGCGGCAAGGGGCTAGAGCGCGCGAAGGCGCGTGAGGATGGTTTTTTAAAGAGCCGGCCGGCCGGCGGGAGCATTGACTCTTGCGCCGGTTACGCCGGTTGCGTACACGCGCACACAGGGTGACCGTGCAAACCGCGTAAACCCCATCCGGCGGCCACACACCCGGGGGGAGGAGAGGAGGGAGACCCGGCGGCGGCCCCGGGTCTGTGTGTGCGAATTTTCGGCAATCGTTCGCGGTGTTTCTCCCCTTCTTTTGCTCTCTAATAACCTTGCCGTTTTTCTTCTTATCTTTCTTTTCCTTTTTTTGCTCGTCGTGATCGTCGCTGCCGGCTGCGCTACCAACACCACCATCATACGACGACGACGCGATCATCATCGAACATCGCCTGCTCCGTGCTCCGACCGCGATCGTGACACTCGGGGGGCTCTCTCTATCACGATGATCACCAACAACCCACAACAACTACCCCGCGGGGATTGCGATCATCAGGTTTGCGATGAGCAAAAGTGCGAAGAGCAGACCTTTCCGCTGTCCGTGAATTTCTTCGACCGCTTCCTGTGCGCCCTGCAGATCGGCCGCAACCACCTGCAGCTGCTCGGATGTTGCTCACTGCTGCTGGCGTCGAAAATTCGCCAATGTCAGCCCTTAACGGTCGACGTGCTGAGTGCCTACACCGACCAAGCGGTGACATCGGATGAGATAAGGGTAAGTGTCGGTCCGGCGGCCCGTCGTGGCCCCCGCGAACAACATTTGGTTCGATTTGCGGGACGTTGGTTCACAAGTGTGCGTGGCCGCGGTTGCGCTCTCACGAACGTTAGTATTATTTACTCGATCCGCGAGCGGGGCCAACTTCCTCCTCCATTTATGTATGTATAATGTGCACATACATAATGCGTTTTTTTCCCCTTCCTTCTGCATTCCTTCCGCGTCGTCGTCGTCGTCATGTGTGTTCGCGAATTCTTCGAACCATTCGCGACCGCACCGCAGGATCGCGGGTTTCGTGAGTTCCAGCACCAGCACTTTGGTTCTCAGCATTCTTTAAAGCGATTCTTTTCTGTCTTTTTTTTTTTTGATGATGGTATGTTTGCAAATTGTCTCTACCCGCGCGAAGTTACGCGATCGCACGGGCACTGCTCCGTGTGTTCGTGTGGTGGTGGCGAAGACAAAGTGGCGTAAAGATGGCGAAAAATAGCAAAAAATAGCGAAAAAATTAGAACCCTCACACAGGCGCGCGCGCACGCAGCCAACCCGGAGCGCGGGGTCAAGTGAGTAGTGCGCGCAGGTCTTTTTGCGTAGCACTTTGCGGGCCACCGACCAAACCAATCTCGAGACAACACACTGTTCTTGGGGTGGACGGGCATTTATTTTTCATTTTTCGCTTCATTTCGTTCCGCGCCAAGCGTGTGTGTGTGTGCGCGCTCGAAAGTGGGGTCTTAAATCATGCGCACTCTTCCCGCCCGAACACCGAGCTCTCGCCCCCCGCGATCACCAATTTTGCAATCGCGAAAAAATCGATCGCGGATTTGGTAAGAAACCACACCATTGTTGGCCACCGGCAGCAGCTCCCACGAGCGAAGCGAATCACGACGATCGGTGGTGTGGCGATCGTTCTGTGGATGGAACTATAAATTATTGTCTGAGTTGGAATCGATCGAGCGCCAAACACCACCACACTCTGCGTAAGGCACGCGAAATTGAGTTCGGTTCAGTGGTGAAAAGGCTAAAAAGGGGGCGAGATGAGGGTTCAAAGAACCTCCTCGAGTAGGGAGCTTCGCGCATGCTTCCTTCCGGGCTGGACTGTACGGAAAAGCAGAACACGCCATGCCAGGCGGGATCCGATCGTACTCGAAATGAAAATTTCTCCTTCTGTAATTAATATTCCGGTGTCTCCCGGATTAGCTCGTGCGCTCGGTGGGGTAGGTGTTTGGCCTGCGAGACCATGGCCACAGTTATGCGCCTCTCTCGAAGATTGACCACCCCCCGCCGAGCATCGTCGTCGCCAATTTGCTAGATAATTGGTGAAAACTACCTTCATTCGGCCGTCGGCCGCCAATATGGCACCTCTCTTCATCGGTGGAAGAATGAAGCGGACCGGAACCACCGAGGAAACGACCTCTTGGGGCTCCCAGAAGATATACGGAGGGATAAAGGGGAGCCACCTCTTGGCCCCCCCCAGTGCCTGTGTGTGTGTGTCGTCCAGCGGGGTGGTGATACAGATACGCGCAACACACGCAAGGAACATAAAAAGCGATGCGCACAGCACAACACAACACCAACCCGCCCCCCGCCGGGGGAGGTGGTGGCGTGTGGTGGGATATATGGTCATCGGTGTAACGACGTCACCTTGAGGGGGTCGGGAAAAAGGGTGGCTGCTACACACCTCAGAGGAAGCAGCAAGGAAGGAAATAATAATAAGAGCCCGCCGCCTGCTGACCAAATAGTGTGGCGATGGGGAGACCCCGCGACCCCGGTCACTCCCCTGGCCCGCCCGATGATGGTGTGTGGCCATTTAAAAACCACACACTCTCCACTTTTCCTCCGCCAGAAGCGCCATTTAAATACCCCGCGTGTCTGGCGGCGACGGCTCACACCCAACTAAAGCTCAGCGAGGAGAACCTGTGGGACTGGAACGGGGCACTCTTTCCGTCTAGGATGGCGGGTGTGTGTGCTGCCAGGAAGGAAAGTTAATGCCGTTCAACTCTCGTTCAACAGCGTGCATTTAAAAACCACCACACACAGGAAGTCTGTGGATGGGTGTGTATGTTCTTGCGAAAAGATGATCGCCACTCACCAGTCATTGACGCAAACGTGGGCATAAAATTTGCAAACGGGGCTCGAACGGCGCACCAAATTCTCACCCGCAAATGGAGGAAGAGATCCGCGCCTCGATCCGCGCCACCCCCCGGGTTAGGGGCCCCTGGTTAGAGCAGCTACTACGTACGAGATGATGATGCTGCCTCTGCCGTCTGGAGATCGCACACCCTGCAGCACTGCTTCTGCTGGGCCATCATCTTTTTTGCTGCAGAACAAGAACCGGAGCAGGAGGAGGAGGAGGTGGAACAAACGTTGAAATCCGACAATTTCCCACGCTTCCGCGCCAAAAGACGGCGCCGCCGTCGTGCTCTGTGTGTTGGCCAAATTAGGATGGACAGACTCTCTGGGGGCTCTGCCTCTCGCTCTGTCTGTGCTGCGCGTTGTGTGTCCTAAAATGGGCTTAATTAAACAAATCCTGCTGCAGCATGATCGGTGGTTGGCTCCCTTTTTTTCGGTCTGCAGCCCGGTCTCCGTTTGCAAAATTCTCCCCCCGCGGAGGATCTCACTGAAGCGCACGTCGAGCGGGCAGAAAAGTGTCACGAAACGTGTGTGCGCCATCATCATTTTGCGCGGTCTCCTTTTTTTGCGGCTCCGACCGACCTCTCTGCGGTCTGCTCCTGATGCTTCGAGGCCGCCGCCACCGGATGTCTGACGCCCGCTAATCCATCATCCGTCGTGAGTGCGTGCACCCCCGAATTCTGGTGCTGGTGGTCCCTAAACGACGGATGTGAAGGTAACGACGCGCGGCGGCGGCGGCACCTCCCACACAGGTCAGGCCAAACGTAAACATCCTGCTGCATGGCTTGGTCCTTCTTGGGGCTTGATTTGGTGGCCGCGGCCGACCGACCCGCCGCCGGGTAATACGATATCAATCAAAACCAATTAAGCGCAAAATTTTCTTCGCTCTGGACATCGCCCACAATCGACGACGGGCGAGAACCACCATCCGCTTGCCCCGAACCCGAACCGGAGGATACGAGGGCTGATTGAAAAGTTTTGCGACATTTGAATTTTCCGCGGGCCACCACGTATGTCCGATTCTTCTCGTAGACTGTGGCTTATGGTGAAGCTTTTATGACCCAAAGCAGCGCTTATCGGTGGTTCCAAATTATTCCGGCATGCCGAGAAGATGTGAACAGTTTTGCTTACAATTTTCTTCGATTGCGGGGTCGTGGTGCATCATGAGTTGTTGCCAAAAGATAGAACAGTCAATAACGAATATTTCCTGCAAGTTATGCGCAATTTGCCCGAAGCAATCCGTCACAAACGCCCGGATTTGTGGGAAACCCAAAATTGGATTTTTTGGCCAAAACCACAGTCTAATGATTCCAAAGCCACCGTATTCTGCAGATCTGGCTCCCTGTTACTTTTTCTTGATCCGCAAACTGAAGGAGGCCATGAAAGGACAACGCTACGCTACGATTTCGGATATAAAGACGGCATTGAAGACGAGACAAAACACATCCAAGCAAAACAGCTGTCAAAAATTGATCGATTAAAGCATGGCCCACTTAGAATCGGGAACAGTTGAATGAGCTCTATCTCGGAGTTGGTTTGACTTAGGAAACATGTCGAGGTGTCAAAATGAAGGTATTGTACTTTTAGCAATTTGGTGTGTTGATATCCTTTGCGATGAAATCCACCTTATTATCACGGTACTACTGAACTAGCTCCCTGCTGTAGTGGCAGCTTGCCAAAGCAGGCTAACACTTAACCGGACCTTTGTGTGACTTAACTCGGGCTTTGATATAACTCGCTTTTTGAGGCACTCTTCCCCTTGTACAGCCGTATTGAGTTCATCGTCGTGTTTGTGATGAAAACCTTGGTTTTCCGTCCACAGGTGCAAATTCCTTGCCAGATCATTAGTTTCCGTGCAAATGTATTGGCGAATACAAATTTAAACTTGGAGAGGACATCTCCCCGTGCCATGGCGAGATATCATTCTGGTCCAGGAAGCTGTCCTGATTTCGAGATCCATTTAGCATAATTTTCTATAAACTCCGCGTACCAAGATGAAACTTTCCGCACTGAAAGTCGAAGACATAGCTGTCAAAACATTTGAAATCCTACCACCAGAGGCGCTGCTTGAAAACATACAACTTTTCCCGATTCTAAGTGGGCCAGGCTTTACTCAAAATGGCCGAACTTTTCACCACAAGTCACTGACATGTGCAGCAACCTAACGCTACAAAAAAATCGAAAATCAGATTCAAATGTCGCAAAACTTTTTGATCAGTCCTCGCGTACATTGCGGTGGCCCGTATTGTGTCACTCGGCCAGAAAGAGGGTAAAGGACATTATTTTGGGTAGAATTCGGAACTTGTGCCCTCGTGTGTCATCGTGCTCTCGTCTCGTCCAGCCACCCCTGCGTTGGAGAACATTGCAACCGGATGAAGACGGGCGCTGCCGTCGCGTTGTCCATATCCATCTTCATCAGAGACAGAGACCGCTGTGCTGTGCGCTGGCTGGCTGGCGCGGCGGGTGATCTCGGAAGAAGCGCCAATTTTGCGCGCCGGATCCTCATCCTCCCCCCCAACAAATTCACTTGCAGTTTCTCGAAGCCGAGGCGAACCGCGGGCGGCGATCGGTCGGTCTCCTCTGTGTTCTTTCTCCCCCCGGGGGTGGGTCCGCGGGAAGGGAAAAATGATTTACATTTATTATGTGGCCTGGCTGGCCGGCCTGCTGTGGAGGCAGCAAACGGGCGCGCCCATTCTTCTTCGGTAACGCCACCAGCTTCTACACCGGGTTCCTTCATCCTCACAAGCGGGACCTTCTTCTGGTGTGTGCGTGTTGGCGATCAGCGATCTTCCAAGCAACGGCGGCGGCGCGAATGGTGCTTTTCTCAATGAAAAGAGCGAGACGGAGAAGGAAGCGTAAAATCTGGCGCGCTTCAACAGGCAGTTCCGCCCCATCCCGCCGGTCCCATCCGTTCCGATCCGATCCTCCCGATGTTGGTTTATTGCAAACGCTCTAAACGATCCTCATTTTAGGGGTTCCCCCCCTGCTTTGGTCTGCCCCCCGACAGCCGCGAAAATAACAACACCTACTAATTGGGCATTAGGATTTGTAGCGAGACCCCGCAGCCGCGGGAGACGGACGTGTTGCGATTTAGTGTATCGTCTTTCAAACTCCCCCCCGTGGGACGGGGCGAGGCCACCAGAGAGCACCCCGGATGTGGCGATGTTGTCGGGCTCGTTCTGAAGAATTTGAAACCTGATTCAATGCCGGGTCGTCGTCGGCAGCCCCAAGATCCTTGTACTTTTGTGGCTCCAACTCTCGCTGGGTGGGTGCCGCTAATCTGTATCCGCAAGATCTCTCTCTACCGCCGCCAAGATCACCGGTTCTTTTCGTTGCCTCCCATTCGCCCCAAAGGCCCCAGCGCCGCAACTCGCGCGCATTGCAAAGTTCGTGATGAAGCGCTCGAATTTCGGCACGGCCAGCGCTCTGGAATCTTGACCCCCCCCGTCTGTCCCACCGGATCGCGGTTGCCGCGGTCCGGTTTTGTTGCGGACCGACCTCCACCCCACCGTGCTTCCGTGTGGCCCAAAGTATCCTGTGTCCACCCTTCCCGGCCAAGGAGAAGGAATTCTTTCTTCCTTTTCGGTGGTGTGGACCCTTTCGAGACCAACCAAGCGCGCGCGCGCGCGATCTCTAACGATCGGGTGTGCGGTGTGCGCGTGTGTGTGTGTGGCTTCTCAGGGACCTTCTTCTCCGTTGCCCTGTCCTCTTGTTGTTGGCCTTTGTGGTTTCGCTCTCCTGTCACGGTCGCCAATGGGGCAAAGGACCACCGGAGCATAGTTTGGTTCGCCCGTTCGGCCTCGTCGGAACGCCGCAACCACCTTCGGACCACGAAGGAGGAGATCCTCGCACACACACGCACGACGCAAGTGCACTCTCTCCAGCGCAGATTCCAATGCTCCCGGTGGTGCTGGTGAGGCGGGGTTCCGGGTGACCACCCGCGGTATGTGTCGAGTGTGTGAGCACATAGCCCTGTGTTGGGTGGGAAGGCAGGCAGGCAGGCAGGAAGAGGCCAAGCGCGCGCAAAAACACACAACAAACACAATGCCTTGGCCGCACCGCCGCCGCCGCCGTCGTGTGGTGACACCACCAGACATACCGGGAACCACCACCAACAGCCCATCCCCCTTAGCTCCCCGCACCGGCACCGGCAGACAGACAGACAGACGGATGGACGGAAAGAGAAAGGTGCGCCTGGCCGTCCCAAGTTGCGACGCGCAAGCGAATTAGAGAGAGCGATTCCTTCTCGTGTGGGGTGGAGAGAGATTCGCGCGGGCGCGAAATGCGCAAGGGAGATGGAGCCAAGCCTGCGCCGCGCGCGCATCAGGTTCTGCCGCGCGAGCGTGATTCTGGAACTGTCACGAGGAGTGTGTGCGACAGAGAAAGAGAGAGACCGAGAGGCCACAGGGAGTAGTGAGCCACCAGAAATTCCTTTCGTCTGTTTCCCAGAAACCAGGGAAAGACCATAAAAAATACAAAACTCCAGAATGAATTGGATTGCGTGGCTCGGCTGGGATGGTGGTGGCGCGGAGGATGGAGCGAACCAGCGAGTGCGAAAAAAAAAAACAGAGAGAGAGGACACAGGCACGCACGCACGCACGCGGGTGGAAGTGTGACGGAAGATCGAGGATTCCAAAGGCGGGCGCGCGCATCCCGAACCGAATCCCAGTTCCTCGCCAAGCTCTAAACGGGGCATCATCTTTCGCGCGGCCACTTGTTCTCTCTCTCCCTCTCTCTCTCACTCGGTCATTCCACAGCGGTATGCGCGCTCCTTGGCCAGTGCCGCCTGCCGGGAGTCGTCCTCTCGCTGCTGATCCTCGCCTTGCCGCCAGAAAAGATCCTGAAAAATGAGTTTACAACATTTTCACACGTTATTCAATCGTGTTGGAAGGACGGCGAGGCGGCGAAGAGAAGACACAGGAGGGTTGGGTGTAGGCTGGGGTTGCTGTTGCCTTTGGGCCGCGATCGTGTGTTGTTTTACTGTTCGTTATTTCGTTGTTTGCTGCTGCGCCTTGTCTCTCTCTCCGTCTCCGTTCCTTCTCGGTCGGTCGGTCGGTCGGTCATCCGGTTTTGGCCTTTTAAAAAAATAATATATGTGCCTCCTTCCTTCTTGGTGGTGGTGGTTGTGATAGTTTTTGTGCCTTTTTTTGCGTACTTTACTCGCTTTTTGGCTGGCCCGCCGAGGAGATCCTCGTCTTCGTCTTCTCCATCTCGTCTTCGACAACTTCAAGAACAACCGCACAGCACAGAGCAACCAGCGCGAGAGGAGGCTCTCGGTCGGTCGGTGCGCCTTTTTGCGCGTTGTCTTTGCCTCCTTCGGGGTGTTCTGCGGTGCTATCTCCTCCGTCCTTCTTGGCCCCGGCGGCCCCGACGGCGGCGGCGGCGTATCTCTGCTGTTTGCCGATCTGCGCGAAATTCTTCTTCTTTTGTCTCCTCGGTTGTTTTGGTCGCTGTAACTCTCCCTCTCTCGCTCTCTCTCTGGCTCCCGATCGTGGCGATCCTGCTGTTCCTCTGGCTGCTGTTGTTTTTTTTGAAATTTCTGTTTCGGTCCTCGATCGCGCGCGGTATCTTCTGGTATTCCGAACAAGGCGAGGATCGTTTTCCAGTTAGAAGTTCCAGCTCTTTAAATGGAGACTCGCCTTTGGTCGCCGTTTGCGGCGCTGTCTCTGGAAAGGATTTTTTCAGTTTCGCACACACACACACACACGCTCGGAGGCCACAAGGGCCCTGTGTGGGCCCTTCTGTTGTCTTCTCATTCACATCTCTTGCGAGCTGCCTGCCCAGTTAATAATGTTTAAGGTCGAGCAACGGCAATGGTAATGTGGTGGTGGTGGCCCTGGCGGCGGCCCTCCGGTGGGGGAGACCAAACACCAAAGAGATTCACCCCCCCCCCGAAAAAATTCGGAACGAAATTTTGCAACGAAAAAGAAGACGAAAGGACAGAGCGGACACAGAAGCGGAGCGAAGATAAAAATGTGAATGAAGAGCCAGAACCCCGCGACTTCTTCTCGTGAAGATCATCGTCTTCGTCGTCACGGTGGTGAAGAACTGAAGGTTAGAACGCGCAAAGATAAGACGACGTCTCGGCCGACGAAAACGGGCACAGGATGTGCGCGCGACGCACTCTGATGGCACTTTGAATGAATCTCTTTCGGCATTCGGCGCGCGCGAGAAGAGATGTCTCAACTCCTCCAGCTTAAAGGCCAAGAGGTGGCGACCCACCACCACGGTCGCGGAAGGGGGGCCGAATTCTCTTATCGCCCTCCAGCATCCGCACACCACCAGTGTGTTGGTGGTGGCCATTTTATGGGCCACCCCACCACCACAACACACACGGAGACCCCTTCTTTTACGATTTCCACGAAGTCTGTGCGGAGTCGCGAAGCAGTTCAAGTCTTTGGCGCCGAAAATGCTATGACGCCTTCGCCCCCCCATTTTGCTTTGCTCCTTTTTGCGTCCGCCAGAAGGGCCAGAAGAGGAGCAGAGGAGAATCCACACAGCCCCCCAGTGCCACCACCACCACCGGCAATGGAATGTCGTCTCGCCCGTTTGTTCTCCCTTTTTTTGGCGATCGGTTTGCCTGCGTGCCGCCAAACCGTGCGTCGCGTTCCTGTGGGAAGCGCGCGCAAACGGACGTGATCGAGCGCGCGGGAGCTCACGGGAGTGAAAGAGAGAGGTCGAGGAATCTCGGCGGCGGTGGTGGTGGTGATATGTCCTGTGGTGTGTTTGGTGGGGCCAAACCGAGTTTGTTAGCCTGGGCCGAAAAAGGAAGAGACCTCCTCGGCGGTGTTGGCGTGTGGAACTTGTTGGCTCTTTCGCCGAGCGCCGTTTATGAAGCCGCGTGTGTGTGTGTGTTAGGCTTTATAGGGCCCTCCGGGATTCCGGTCCTTGGGAACCGGAGCGAGCGCCGGTCCGTGTTACCTGTTATCTGGCCGAGAGATCATCAATCAAATCGCAACCGAGCAGAGAGCGCGCGGCCACTTGAGGGCGAAGCTTTTTAATTTTTCCTTAAACATTGTCCTTTACAGTTTCTCGCCCCCTACCGGTGCTGCTGGTGGTGGTGGTGATCTGCCTGGCCTGGCCTGGCCTGGCCTCTGGTAGCTTTTGCACCTTTGTCTGCGTTTCGGCGACTCCGAAAAAAGGGCGCCTCACGGGTGGTGCGGGCGCGCAGAATTTGATCGGTCAGGATGCCGCCCTGTGTGTCCGACCGAGCCGGGCCGAAAAATCGAATTTCTCGACCGTATCGAAAGGAGCGAGGGAATCACCATCGCCGGACACGAAACAGTGGACCCTCTCCTGGTGGGACCGTTTCAGTTTTTGCTTGCGCCGCACCACTTTGGCCCCTTTTTTGTGCTCCTTACACACCCCGCGAGGAGCGCCGCGAGTGTCGGTCAGTCGCGAAGGTGCAAAAGGAGGAGCTGCCTGCCTGCCGGCATTCCCTTTAGCGCCTTCCCTGAAGGACGGACCATTTGAAGGAGCGCCGACCAAAAAAAAAAAAACGTGGAACAAAAACACGATCTCTTGAGAATCACGCACGGCCGCGGTGAGGCTCTTTCTCTGTTGCTTCCTTGCGGGGATGCTGTGTGGCAGAAGCGGTGGGGAAGGCGGCCTGTTAGCTTTTGTATGTCCAAAATAGCAGCCCTGCCTGCCGATTTATTTTTAAAAGGCGCGTTGGGCTTCCTCTTCTTCGGGCGCGCCGCGATGATTTGGTTAAATTCTCTGATTTCCGTTGCTATAAGGATATCTTCCCACAGCAGCCAAGAGCACACTCGCGTTAATCGGGATCGCAGCAGCCACAGCACCAAAGAATGGGCCCTCATAATCATTAGGCACACCACCAACAACCACGACGACCTGAGGAGGGATGATTTGGATTCGGCGATTATGAAACTTCCTTTTCATTATGCTTTTTGCCGTATGGACGACCACCACCAACCGTTCGACAGGTTCCAATTTCGCGCGCGAACAAGACGCAAAAGGCGAAGTAGCGCACGCGCGCACGAGAAGCGGGAGCAATCAACCGGTGGTCGATCCTCGCCTGGGCCTGGGCCGCTTAATCAGCCAGCCGGCCCACAGCCCAGCATCCTTGAGAGAAGAGTGTTTGGTGGTAGCCAATAATCCCGTGCGCCGCCATGAATGCGCAATGAGACGCAAATAGGTCCAGCAAACAATTCATCATCACCAAAGCCCTGGCTCGGCTTAAGACGCGACTCGACTCGTCGTTCCTGGGAAACAACATTGCTATTTGCTTCCCGGGAGCGCAGGGCATAGGATCAAGGACGACGACGCTTGGAAGTGTCCGCACGCCGCGCCGCGACCCATACTGTATATACATGATCGTAGGAAGGAAAAACAAAGGAGTGTCCTTCTAGCTCTAGGTCCAGAACCCAGGGTCGAGAGGATATTAATCAATCAAAAAACCCTCCGGAGAGACGACGCCGGGATGCCATCATGGTGTTTGGTGGTGGCCGCGCGCTCTAAAAGAAGATGCTGTGTGCGCGGTCCCCTCCCCGGCGGGCCCCTTCGGGGATAGCTCCGGCGGGACACAGAACACACCCTAGTCCTGTGTGGTGTGCATTCGATTTATTACGGCCTATAATTTTGCGGTCAGTCACAGACCGAGCACGGGACAGCCCGGGGGGGGGTTGTTACAACATATTTGCATAACCCCGCTCAATTGACCGATGCGGCAAGGAGAGAGGCACACGAGACGACGATGAGAACGACCATTAAAAGGCGCAACGGACGGAGTGTAAGGATATAAAAATGCATCGCGCTGCTGCTGCACCAGAAGGGAAGAAAAGGGACCCCCGATCGTCGTCGTCGTCGTCGAACAATTTAACGGTTTTCCCCCCCCCGAAGTCACCATCCGTTCCGTCAGTGGGCCGCGCAGACACCACGCGTTCGCGGAGGACGTGTGGCCTAGGATTACACGATCGTTTACGAGCGCTAGAGCGCCACATGCTGCCTCCTCCAGGGCGCGCGTGCGAAGCGTTTCACGATCGACGGGGCACGAAATTTATGCAACAGAAAAACGGCGCTCCTTTCTTTGTGCCGCTGTCCTTGAGAGGCCCCCCCCCCCATCAAGGAGGAGGGCAGCACACCGAACACATCCTTATTGGCTAAGCCACGTTCCAGAATAAATTTAACATACAGTGTGTGGCGTAGGGTCTTAAAGAATTAATTATGGTTTATTGTTCTCGTTCGTAAAAAAACAAACGAAAGGCTGCAGATGACTCTCGTGTGTGTCACGACGAGGCACGCGCGCGCATGATGTCCTTAAAAAACGGGTGTAACGTTGCAGTTTCCTATTAATAAGCTTCGTTCCTTTTGCTTTTTTTCCAGAACTTTGAATTGGTGTTGATCGGCCGGCTCGAGTGGAACATCAACGCCGTGACGGCCTACGACTACGTCGATCACATCCTGGAGCGTGCGAAGTGGGGCTCGGACGACTCCCGGCTGCGCGAACACGCGCACACGCTCATCCACGTCTGCAATACGGGTAAGTGTAGTGTGTTTCTTGATCCTTTTCCGTTATCTCGGGATCGGCATTTAAGTGGGCCTCATAATTAGCACGACATCTGGGGAGGACATCCTTTCCCTCGGTGTTATCTCCGTTTCAAAACGGTCAATTTGCCAACTGTCGCGAAGTGGCGAAGTGTCGCCCATTTTAGTAGGGAACGCACTTACCTTTTGGGTCTCTTTTTGAGTTTTTATTGTAGAGTTCGCCGGATGATGCACAATTGATTCGTCAAACCGTCGAACCGTCGCCAAAAGACACCCCTTGAGCGCGGAGGGTGATGAACGTCCAGAAACGGCAGCGCACCCCATTTATTGTTGTTGCCTCTTGCGGCGGGCGCACAGGAAAGAGGTCCCTAATTCGAGGTCATTTTCATAAAATTCCTCTCTGCACGTCGCAACGCAACCGACCGATCGCGTTTATTGCTCTATCAAGAAGCAAGGCGCGCCGTGCCCGGCTGTGCGCTGGATTTTTGATTTTATTGCCGGTCACAGAGCCAACAACACCCATCCATCCCACCGTCCCGACCCACCGATCCTTCGCGCGCATACCCCGAGAGAGGTGCGCCGTGTTCTGCGCGCGCTGCTCTGGCATCTTTTAACGGCTCTCCGCTGCTCCGGTGGTGTAACAACGCCAAACGGCGCGAAGGACCAGCCGTCGATCGGCGGCGAGGACAATTATTCTTCGATTTCAATGCCAAAGCCACCGCCGGTGGACGGTGTGATGTTTTGTGGAGGGTAGTTATGTTGTTGCTGGCTGCTGCCTCTCTCTCTGTCGAGAGCCAATCCAACAACAACCCCATTCCTGCGGCGCTGTGGAATCTCAATCCGCGTCTTGCTCTGTCGCTCGCTCGTTCCAACCCCACCGGTGGTGGCACCGTGCAGATTCGGGGATATTTAAATTCAAGGTTACGGCGCGGTGCGCGAGAAGAAGCCGCTTTTTAAGAGCACAGCGAACCCGCCCGACGACGACGACGTCGTCGGCGATCGCTTGAAGGAACGGGGTTGTTGCGGAAGCGAGCCAGATTTCTTCTCCGCCGGTGGTGTGTGTGTGTGTCCGGGGTAGGTTTAGTACGCGAACGCGTGCACAGCAGGGACATGTTCTCCAAGCACGGGGTTTTCGGCACCGCCACCTATCAAAGAGGAGCCGCGTTGACCCCCTTCGCGAATCGCTTCTCCAGCTTAAAGAGGGGTTGCTTTGTGTGTGTGTGTGTGACGGGGACACAAAAGAAGAGAACCCTGTGCGCCGCTTGGTTGATGCGCGCGCTCGTTCGTCTTGTGTTGTTAATGTTAAGAAATTAAATCGCCGCGAGCCGCGGCCAGAACCAGAACCAGAACCAGGATTCCGGTTCTTCCCGGTGGTGGGGGGTTGCGTTGCGTTACGTTGTGTGTGTTCCCCGTTAGAGAAAAGGGGTTTGTATTTTGTGTGCAAACGAAATTTGCAAACCCAAGAAGAGGGCGCTTCTTGGCACTTCCCTTAGCTGCGAGATCCTTTTCGGGTGACGCGCACGAAACGGAGGGCGCAACAACGGCGGGACGGTGGAACGAACGCAACGAAACATCTGCCGTTTCCTTTCCTTTTGGTCCTTTTTTTGCTGGTCGTCCCGTCGTCCGTTTGGTCCTTTTGTGTCCGGTTCCATTCCGATACACAAGCCGTCCCCGTCCCCGATGGGTCCTTGAGCTCGAAGCGCTTCGACGACTACCGCGCCGCCACTGCCCCACCAGTTGCTCTCCGGGGTGATATCGAACATCTGCGCCGCAATACGAACCGGGGCGAGTCCAAGGATCCGACGACGCGGGGTCCATTCGTTTCCGAGGTGTGTGTCCTGCGTGTATCGGAATCCTGCGCCACGTTGCCTGGTGTGACGGGGTTGAACGAACGAACGAACGAACGAATGTTCATAACACGGGCGCCCGGACCTCAGAATCGTCGTCGGCACCGCCGCGTTGCGCTCTGACAGGTTGTTGCGTGCCTGTTGCTGCTGCGGGTTGCGCGTAGTCCTCGAACGAAACAGAACGTCCGTCTTGTGGCTCCTCGCAGGTGTGTGCGCACTGTACTGCAACGGACACCACCTTCCGGACGGCGCGGTGTCCTTAATTGACCGGGTCACTTATTTGCTGTGCGCTGCCCTATCGCGACACCTCGATCACGCGCACCCGGTGCAGAGAAATTTATGTTAATTTCCGGTGTTTCCCCACCACCACCACCATCGTGCACCACCTTCTAATGACCTCCTCTCGCGGGCGGTTCTAAGTCCTTCTCTGTGTGCCGATGAGGGCAGGCGGCAAAGTGTCAACGGCCAATCGGCTGGGGGACTTTTGAACGGGTTCCGTCAACTTGTTCCCCGCAGGGTCCCCCCCTGCCAACCCAAGTACTTGAACCTGCTGCTGTTGCTGCTCCTGCAGGGTGAACTTGGTTTTTCGATGTCGTTTCGAAAGTATACGCAACGCAACGCAAGCACATGCCACCACCATAAACGGCCACCGAGCGGAGCGCGCGTTCCCCGAGGGTCATTTTCCGCGTTGGGAAGTGCCAGGTTTTCCTTTTATGAGCCCTGCCTTTCCTTGGCCGGCCCGGGCCCGGGCGCTTCTTCTTCGTCGTCGTCGTCCGCGAGTTATTAAAAACGCGTGGACAAGGGACTTCCTGAACGCCAGTTCCTTAAACAGAGCCCGTCTTCCCCAGAAAGTATCGGTCGGACTGGTGGTCCTCGAGTCGCGCAGGGGTCTGGTGGCGCCGACACCCCACAGTGGTACTCGCGGGGGGTGGTCTGCGTCGTCGTCGTGGCGCAGCGGGCGGATGTTGACTTTTTGATTCTTGGCCGTCCACCACCACCGGGTGTTACTCCCTGCCCGTGTCTTCAAATCTTGCCTCCGCGTTGATCGAACCTGGGAAATGTCAATGGACGAAAAATAACCAACAACCAGCACGAAGACGACGGCCACCTTCGCACAAGGTGAGATCTTATCGATCTTCGCCGGGGTTTCCGGCTCCTCTAGAATGCGCGGTGTGATAAGTCGTCGCCGTCGCCGTCACCGGGGGTGCCTTACTTATATTTGTACTTGTCCCGGCCATCATATCAGGAAATGGATTACACCACGATCGCTGAATGGGGAGGCGCGAGACCATCAGCTGCTGCTGACGAGGCAAGGCAAAAATCCTTCTCTTCGGGCGACATTCCTCGGACCCCCAGACTAAGCGGGTTCTAGCAATCAACGGCGGTCTCGTTTGCGTCACCGACGGGAACCGTTTACCATTTTATCGTCGAGACGGACGAGACGCAGCTGTGCTTTTAACGATGATCTCCCCAACGCTGCTCTCAGGCTCAGGAAGAATACTAGGTGTGTGTGTTGAGAAACGGACTTTTAAAAAGATGGCTGTACCTGCCGATTGGGACTTCCCAGTTTTGCTGTTCATTCATCATTACCTTGTGTTGACATCAGGTAAATGATTTCAGGTCGAAAAATAAATTATTTCGGTGTGCAACCCATGATTAAAAGGGTTAAACTATGTCAACTTTTGTGCCTGTAAATGACGTTTTGCGGGAAATATTATTTTTCTGCTTCTCTCAAAGAAAACTGCTTCGGAATCGCATCAAATGCTTGTCGGGACTTGTGTTTGGAAGATCGCAGTGCTTTGAGTGGTTTAAAAAATTCCAAAATGGCGATTTTGACTTAACAAAAAAAAGCGTCGAAGGACTCCAAAAAACGGACTTTCTGATGGGACAGAAAGGTGTGGTGTTTCACAAGCTTCTAAAACCTGATGCAAACGTTAATTCCGATCGCTACTGATAACAAATGCCCTATTTAAACCATGCATTGATCGAAAAACAACCAAAAAGCCAATTTGTTATCAACAATGGAGGCGTCTAGTAGGCCGTGGAATCAAGCACCAGGCGCCTAAAAATGGAAAAAAATTTTCAGGATACTATCAAATCACTTGGATGGTAACTGCTGTCCCTCCCCGCGTTATTCACCAGACTTGGTTCCTTCCGAATATCATTCATTGTCATCGATGGGACACGTATTGGCTAAGCAGCTCTTCGTTTTCTACGAGGAAGACGAAATGGAACGACTAATTAATTTACTTAAAAAGTCGAAGTATTCTTTCGTCTGGGAATCCATGATTTAGCAGAGAGATAGGAGAAATGTATAGCTAGCGATGGCACATACTTTGAATAAAATAGAAAATCGCATTAAAATTTTAGAAACATTTTTTGTGTGTTAAAATATTTCGCTTCTCAACGCACACACCTAGTAGTAGCAATAAGAGCACGCTATTCTTCAAAGCAGAGGATCACGCGGCGCGGTCTGTGAAGACCACCACCAAACTGACTGAAGAGGGACCGGTTGGGCAACCGGTTTGTTTGTGCGTCCTGTAACTTGGGTTTGACTAAATTTAGCAATTTTTGCAATTCATGCCCCTTGACTCTGTTTGTGATATGGTTTAAAAATCTGGGACAGTCTTTCGGGAAGCGCAACCCGAGCGCACGGGGAATGCCGTTTGGCGACCGCGGGACCAAACTTGAAAGAAGTCCCTCCGTGTGTGCACGAGTCCTGTTTCGAACATCGAACCCCATCGTGAGTGCTCGTTTTGGTTAATGAAACCTTCCCGGCTCTTGTGCGCGCAGGTTCAGGTTTTGCTGCTTGCGCTGCACTCTGTGAAGTGTCCGGAGAATGCGGCGCGACCTTTTGCTGCTGCTGGTCATGGTGTGTATCGCATGCCGGCCATCGACGACGCTTCTTGGCTGCTGAGAACATTACGAAGACCAGTGTGGCCAGTAGTTAGTGTCTCGTCGTCCACCCCAAATTGGTTTATCAATTATTGGCAGGCATATTCGCAACATTGTTGCACGATCTCTGCGCCGAGCGCTCTCTCAGGTTACGATCATTATGATATGGCAGCAGCAGGAACGTTAAGATTTCCATCTCCAGATTTGAATAAATGTCACAACCGCCGGCCACCGCCGACGGGTAGATATCTTACGATCCGGTGGTGGGCCCCTGGTGACACACCTGGGACCGTTTGCGGAAGAAGCCAAA
The DNA here is from genome assembly GCF_943734635.1 of Anopheles cruzii. Taxonomy (NCBI): domain Eukaryota; kingdom Metazoa; phylum Arthropoda; class Insecta; order Diptera; family Culicidae; genus Anopheles; species Anopheles cruzii. Next base: position 27,876,265 of record NC_069144.1, read on the forward strand.
CTCGTTCCTTCCAAAGCCGGAGCATTCGTCCTTTGTGGAAAAACATCCCGCAACAATGTTGTTGCACTCGCCCGAGAATCCGTTACTCGTTGGGACGCGGAACGAGATTAGGTTAGCCGTGTGGTGTTGGTGGGACCCTTCGAAAGGGCGCAGGGACCTCGGGCAATTTATTACCGGCTTTCTCGTCGGCGCATCCTTTTCCTTGGGGTGGTACTCGTCGTCCTCTCCTGGCTCTGCTGCTGGTGGTGGGACACCGCATGATCAATAAATTAATTACTCCTGAGGTTGTTTCCCAGTTCCCAGGGAGAGCCGTTTACCACCGAAAATCTTGTTTTGGGTTATAAAGCTTCCGACCACTTACACCCTTTCGGGTACGATCGAGGATCGGAAGATGTCCCACAGGAGCGGGCTCTCGTTGGCCCACGGATCTTACCGTTTTCTCAATTCATAAATCTTGTCCCTGTCCGACCGACCGACCCGGTTCGGTGCAGTTTTCTGTACCCCATCCCGCGACACCTGGGCACGGCCCGGAAAAGATGCTTCGGGACAGCAAGCAGCACCCCATGCAGTGGAAATCGGAGAAAATTAATGAGAAAAAGTTATGAAGGAAAAACACTCCATCATTTCGTACGAAATTGCGCACACTCACCACCACCCTTCGAGCTCGGGATCGAACATATTTTCTTCCGGCGGTCACACGCTGCGATCAAATTTTATTACCCCGAAGCGGCAAAAAAAAGGAGGAACATCGCGGCCCTCTCTCCGGAGAAAGCGGATGGTCGCGAGCGGTGAAGGTCCTCTTGAGAGAGAAGTTGGCCAAAAGTGCAGAAAACAGAAAGTCCTTTCCACCGAAGTGCCTGTGTGTTTGAGTGGGGTCCGTATGGAATGTCCTTTTTCTCTCTAAGACCCCCCCCGCCGGCTCTTCGAAGCGTAATGATAATCCAAATCCAAATCAATCGCTCCTGAATGCCGGTTTTATGAGGCGCGCATCCCTTCTTTGGGTGTAAGCGCGCCCTGCTCACTCGCGCCAGAAGGATTGTGGTTCGGCCGTTATTTTGTGTGGCCATAAAAAGAGCCTCTCCGCGTGACTGACTAGCTTTCTCCAGATTCATCCCGAAGGATCCGATCCTTTTCATCTTGTGTGCAGCGCGTGTTTCCTTTTTTTTGGTTTAAATACTAAAAAAACATTAAAAGGAATCTTAACGGAATAATAGGTTAGGTTAGGTGTGTCATGGTTAGGTTAGGTGTGTCATCGTCATGAGCAAAAAAAAAAGTGAAAGAAATTTAAATCACTCTTGTGAAGCTTTTCAATATCAGATAGATTAGGAAATGTATCTGAGACGCGGCCGTCCGTTTTTCTTTTGGCACAACACCAGTTCCGAGGGGCGAGCATTGAAAGATCTGCCCATAAAAACCACACCTGCGGGCCGCCGCCGCCGAGAGAAGGGAACGGCGGGATGGAAGGAATGGAACATCATGATGTCGACGCGTTTTGTGATGGCCGTGCGATGCAGAAACGACTTTTTTCTCGCGCCAACCCGGCCCGGACGACGGCCCCTTCCGCGGGGATTCGTGTGCTGCTTTTAAAGAGTAAGGCTGGCCCTGTTCCGTATCCGAGGAAAAACAGAGCAGCAGCCCCAGACGACGACGACGACGACGGTCGGACGACCGGAAAGCGCAACAAGATCCTTCTTAATTATTTCCGATTTAAAATCACGTCCAACGGCTGGCGGGCCGGGTCGGGGACAACAGCACACACTCGGAAAGGAGAGACCTCCTTGACGAGACGACCTCCCTGCGTGCTTGACTCTCCGCGCAAGGATCGAATAACTTCTGCGCGCGCGCGGGGCTGGCTGCAAATAATAATGCGTTCCCTCGACAGACGGAGAGAGAGTGCGGAGAGAGGTGGTGGGCACTATTGGGGAGGGCGATAATTTTGTTGTGCCCGCTGCGCACCGTATTGTGTTTATGCGCGATCGTACGCCGGCGCGCGACATCATGCTGCAGCTTGCTGTGCGTGTTCCAGTTGCGTTCGCGTACACCTTTCGATCATCGTTTCGCGTTGACATCCTTCCATTCCGTCCGTCCTTTTGGTGTGTGGCGCGCGAAGGCCATTTGTCTTCTGCCCCATCGTTTCACTTTCAAGCAATTACACACTATCGATGTCCACTTATCGGTTTCTAGTTTTATGCGCAGCAGCAGCAGCAGCAGCAGCATAAGACGCACGTTGGTGAGCCGCCCTTGAAATAACAGAAACCAGAGCACGTGTTCGCCCGGCCAGCCAGACAGACCTGTGTCCTGTCGCTCGCCCTGAAGACATTGACGGGGCGGCGGCGGCGCGTCGTTCCGTCTGTCCAGGGGTGGCCATTTAAACCGCTCACGTTGCGACTAGTTTTCATTTTCGGTTGATGTATGCACATAAATAATTAAAATAGCGAACGCTCAAGAAACAATTCCTTTATGCTGCGCGCGCGCGTGCGCTGTGTCTGGCGGTCGGTGGTTTCCAGTGCGTGCGGGTTAATAAGAAAACACACCCCTATGGAGATGGGGAGATGGACATAGGAAGGTCCAGAATATCCTTCAAGGGAACGCGTACACACACACACCCGTTTTATGCTGGATGTGGACAGACGCTCACGCTCTAGGCTCTTTCTAGAGGCCTTGTCTCTAGGTTCGGGCCGAGAAAAGGTGGCTTCCATTTTGGCTTTCTTTTCTCGGTCCGCAACTCCTCCAAGGGTATATGCTTCGAATTTCCTGTTACGCATTGCAGGCTTGACCCGGAGATCGACTTTCCTGGAAGGACAGCAGTGTCTGCAACGGTTGCCGCCGCCACGGCAGGATGCAGGACTCTCCGAGGGAGGTTGGTGTTCGGTGTACGAGGTTTGTTCAAAAAGTATCGCGACTTTTCAATTTCCGCGGGCTACGTATATCCGATTTCCGATGTTTTTGTGGCGTTGGATTGCTACACATGTCAGTGATTTTTTGGTGAAAAGTTGAAAATTTTTGAAAAATCAGTCAATTTTTGACAATTTTTTTAGTGTGCACGTGTCTTGGCCCATCGTCGATTTTTGTCTCTTCCAAAAAATGGATGGCAAAGAATCTTTATCAAATTTTGTATGAAAAACGAAATTAAGTACTCGGACGCAATCGAAATGTTGATTGTGGCTTATGGTGAAGCTTTTAAGACCAAAAGCATTGCTTATCGGTGTTTCAAATTTTTCTCAGTAGGCCGAGAAGATGTGAACGTCGAAAAGCCTATTTTGATCGATTGCGAACAGTTTTGCTTGCAGTTTTCTTCGATTGCAGGGTCGTGTTTCATCACGAGTTGTTGCCAAAGGGTAGAACGGTCAATAAGGAATATTACCTAAAAATTATGTGCAATTTGCGCGAAGCAATCCACCACAAATGTCTGGATTTGTGGAAAAACAAAAATTGGCTTTTGCGACACTGCTAACACATCGTTGTTTCTGCGCGAATTTTTGGCCAAAACAACTCTCTAGTGATGCCAAAGCCACTTTATTCCCCAGATCTGGCTTCCTGTGACTTTTTCTGTTTTTTTCTGTTTCCAAAACTTAAATTACCGCTTCGTGGTCAATTAGAGTTTTGGCGTACACAAAAATCGACGATGAGTCAAAACACGCCCAAGCAAAACAGCTGTCCAAAATTTACTGATTACTCAAAATGGCCGAAATTTCTACCATAAGTCACTGACAAGTGTAGCAACCTAACGCCTTTGAAAAACTTTGAAAATCGGATATACGTAGTCCGCGGAAATTGAAAAGTCGCGATACTTTTTGAACAAACCTCGTACCTGCCTGCACCGACGGCCGTCGGCTAAATCACCGTGTCAGTCAGATCCCTCTTCCAAACGATCGATGGGTCGATTTTCCCATGATTTGCTCCAGACGAGAAAGCATTCACTTCTGCGTTTTATGCTAATTGGGACTGGTTGTGGGCTCCGCGCTCATAAACGAGTTGTACGCGCGCCCCTTTCGAAGCGTCTTGGGTCAAATGCCTCCTCACAATATCCTTCCCCTTATACACCTCTCTCTCTCTCGCGCGAAATCTGCAAATCTGTGCGGGTTTTTCTGTCGGCAAACTGTCATGCTGTGTGTGTGTGTCCCCTCGAATCGAAGATCCGAGGCGCCTCCGATAACCGTCATAAAATTAACCCTTCTCAAACACCACAAAAGGTCGGCCGGTGTGTCTGTGTGTCGAATTCGCTCGAGGGCCAATATTTACAAATATTATAATTTTGCTGTGCGCGCCATTAACTGGCTGGCTAATCGAAAATCGGTTGCTGGGTGATCAGAGAGGGCCATGGTCCGGGTCCCCGCCGCCGTCGATCGTGATTTGGGCCGAGATTTATTTCCGAAACCTTTATGCAAAATCGACCGACCTCCTCGTCCCGGGTCTGACTGACGGGTTTATTATAATTATTTTTCCTTTCCAAGACACGCGGCGGGGCGAGCTCTCAAGGCACAGGCCGCAGCACCAGTGTCGGTGTTCTCCTCTAATCTTTTATTAGTTTCCGTGTCCGCGCCCGCGCTGGTGGTGGTGGTTCCCCACTCTTTCGCTCGGGAGATCGGTGCGAAACATGTTGGCCTTCAAGAAGGTAGCCGCCGTCGCAGAAAGAGCCCTCGAAGTCGTCGCGAGGCCAAGACCCCAGACAGAGCGGTGGAGAGTAGGATATAGCCTTGGGCGCGCGGCATAACAAGAAGAAGGGGTTCACAAATAGATTTATGGTGTGCGGCGTTGGATTTGGGACTCTTTGGGTCGGCGGACAGTTAAGTCGTCTGATGTGGTGGAATGCCGGGGTCGTCTGATACCTACTGCGCTAAATAGACAGAGGATGCAAATCGCTTAGTGGCCGACGCTTTTCGCGTGAATCCTTTTGCTCCTTCGGTGCGAAATTGTGTTCGCGCTTACCGAGAGCAACACGCAAAAGGCTTCCTGCAAGGGAAGGGATAACCGTTGCTGGGCGCTTCCTGTGGTCCTTTTCTTGGTTTCTGGTTCTTCGTCGGGTCGGGATACGGTTCCTTCCTCTGCTCGACTGTGTAACGACTTTTCGGGTGGTCGACGCGCTTCTTCTGCGCAACACTCACTTTCGGTGCGCCGCAGGTCTTTGTGTTGGTCCTGGGCTGGGCACTTTCCACAGCCGCCGCACCACACACGCATCGAATCTGTGCGATTCGAAACGGAATCCCAAATTTTGCTCGCTTTACCTACCTCGGGATGGTTTGGATTTTCCCCGAATCGTACGTTTTATTTGTGTGCTACCTTTTTGTTGGTTCTTGCTGGTTCGGGTTCGGGAAAATGGCCAGCGATAAGATTTATTGAATTTCACTCTAAAAGCACAAGGATGCGAAGCGGAGTACTGCGCCACCATTTATCGCGGTCCTTCGCTCTAACTAATTAGGATTTCTTCTTCGAAGCTGTTTGATTGGAGCGCCGCTATCGCCGGAAGCGCGCAGATGTTGATTTGTAGTAGTCCCTGTGCAAATTGCAGTCCTTAAGGCGCAGGCGCGTTCTACGGCCACAACCCTCCACGCGAATGAAAAGCCGTCGACGTAAATAATAACATTCGTCCTCGGGCGGGGCTTTTTGCGGGAGGAGTAGGACATCCTGTACGCGCGGCGAAGGACGACGCACGGGGAGAGTTTTATGACTCGAGCACCACCTTTACCACCTTTCTCGCCCGGCGCGCATAATAAGAAGGAGGACTTCGACTCGAGGAAAATTCGTAAATTAAACGAGACGCGCGAGCCGCCGATCCTTTGTGTGTAAAATGCGTGTCGAGGGTGACCCAAGGAGGGAGCCCTCGCGCAAGGATTGACGTTTTCTTTCGGTTGTACGGTGGTGCTGTGCCCTTCAGTTGGAAACGTCGTCGTCGTCGTCGTCGTACGAACCAGTTGTGTTGGCGTCCGGGTTATGGTTCTGATCGTTGATTATTATTATACCTCTGCCGCGGCGGCACCAGGTGGTGAAGACGTTACACGCACACCCGCCAGGCCAGCCAGGACAGGACGACAATGTCGTAATGCAACTCCAATGCCGCCCGGTGTCGCTACACTTTTTCCCGAGCTTATCGAACTGGAAACCTTCTTCGGGTTCGCGGCGCTGGTCGCCTTCACCTTTGGCCCCGGGTCCGCTTTTAACCTGGGCCCGGTGGTGTCAGGGAAGATCCTTTTCCTTGCGTGTGCTGTGGATGGATCGCTGCGTCTTCGTAGGACACGGTTCACCACGCGTGTCGCGCAATGTCTCTGCTGCCGCGCGTCATACTATTAGACCATCTGGCGGTCTCCTTGCTCGCTCTCTCCATCTGAGATAGAGAGAGAGAGGAGTGCGATCATCGTTTTGATCAATCGGCCAAGATAACCGTTTTTATTTCTTCCCGTTTTTTTGCGGTACTTCCGTCCCCGTGCGTACCTGTGAGCGGTGAAAAAGGTTGTACAGGAAGCAGTTTTTTCCGTCCGGCACACAGCGCAAACGAGAGGCAGGGCCCACCACAAGAGAAGGCCCCCGTTCGGGGCGCACACACACGGCGCAAATGACACCAATTTGAAGAGTTTCCTTAAGCATTTTTTGTAACATATTAAAGGGGCGCCCAAATGCGTTCCTCTTAACGCGCTCTCGCGCCCGCGATGTGCTTCTCGAACCATGACCCGGGCGAAGACGAAACGTGTGTGTGTGTACAACCCATAATTAGCGGTAGCGCGACTAGGTTTGCCCAGAATGCAACCTCCTAACCGAAGGAGCTTGCATTTGTTGATGACGGCGCGCGGCGCGGCCCCAAACCTGGGACTTCGGGGGCTCCATTTTTGGAGTGGAATTGCAATTTGTGTTTCCCTCGTGGCTTGTGCCAGTAATTGGTGTACGAAATTCGCTCGAGGCACTCGCCCCACGACGAGAGAGGTCCTCGGTGGATGTTAATGCGCACCGTCTCCTCCCGAAATGGTTGGCGCCTTGGGCTCACGTTGCCGTTCCTTAATACCCGAATATGAGTTATCCTCTCCGGCCGGCGGATCACGCCGCCCGCCGCCTGCAGGTGCAGCCAAAAAGGACCCACGACTGGCCGGACTCCTAACTAGCGCAGTCCAGTCGTCGTTCGAGATAATAACCCTTAGTCCCGTTTATTTCGACATCCTCTCTCTCTCCAAAAGCATTTGTTGCTTCTCGGCGATGCAATCGACCACCGCCGCCACCGCCGCCGCTTCCCTCAAAACCGAGGCAGGTGGTTGGTGGTTGCTTTGCTTTTGCCGTGGCGTGGCAGGTGAGAGATGATCGCCTCACTTAGGATATGCTGCACTGGGCGAACGACGGCAGTGCTGATGAACACCCATCGGCGGCGGATGCAGCGTGTTGCTGCGGGGCGACCCCAAAATGCCAAAACAAAGTGAAAACAAAAAAAAAACTCAACAACGACGAGGACGACAGGTGCACGGCGTGTGTGAGTGATGATGGGGGCCATAAGGCGGACGAAGCAAACCTACGTTACTCCGGGCACAACGCACTTCGGAATGGAGAAATCCTTGATCGCGTTTCGTTCGATCGATACGCTGCACAGGACGGAGACGCGCGCGTGCGTTGCACATGGCGTTGCACCCTGCGCTCGATCGCGTGATCCTTCCTCCCGTCGCCCCGTCGTGAAAGGATGTAGCTCGCTCGCTCGCTCGCTCGCTGGGCTTGGCTTGGTGGGGCAGATTGTTTGTAAACAAAGTGCTTTTTTGCGCCAAAAAGAACTGGGGAACTGACTCGGGCTGCTGCCTGCTGCACATCGTCGTGATGCGGCCCCCCCCTCTGCTGGCTAGCTGGCTGGCAGGAAGGAAGGACATTTAAACGCCTCTCTCTCAACCGCGAGCGCCGATCGCATTTCGCGTTGATGCGAATTTATGTTTCGCTGTAAAACACCTGGCTGGCGCAAAAAACACGCAACGCGATGGAGATGGAAGGATCGAGGATCACATCGGAATGAGCAGCGGCGGGATTACTACACACGGCTGGCTGACAAGAAGTTTCACGATCATTGGCGACGGAGCAGCTGCTAGCCGTGTGCGCCAGTTCGGACTGCGCTAAAGGTGTTTTTAAAACCACACCACTTCGCATAGCATAGCTGGTGTGTATCAACCCTTTAAAAAGGGGCCACATGCTGCATAGCGACCACCGATAACCGGATATCATTTAAATGCCTTCGATTTCTGAGTGCGATTTTGCAATCGATCAGGTCGCGGCCGGGCTACCTTTTGGCTTTCGGGTGCAGCTTGCTCGGCGTCGGCGACTCACATTATCTCTGCGTGTTCGTGTTCGTGGACACAGGATAAGATAGGGGGCCCGAAGGGGCGTTGTGCGTAATCGAGAGCGCCGCCTGCAGCAGTCCCTTTTGGGGGGGCTCTGTTGTCGTCGAGAGTCATATCGACGAGGCGGCCGCCACCATCATAATGTACGTGCATGGCACGGTAATTGGAGGCAGTGGCATATTGGGTGCATTTAACATTCTGCAAACATATGCGCGCTGCCAGTTTCCTGCTGTTGTAAACACACCGAAATGTGTTCCACTTTTTGCGTTGTGCGGCTATGTTGCAATTACGAATGTAAAAAGATCCTCCTCCGAGTGTTCCCTTCCTTCCTGCTGCTGCTGAACCGAAACTGAGATGCTCCGGCTATTGATTGACCCGCTCGGGGGTCTTTTTATAACTCGCCCTTGGAGACGACGATGCTTTGTTTGTATTAAGCTTTGTTGTGCACAAACTGCCTTTTGCCGGGGGTTACAATGCGAAAGAGATCATAAAGTTAACACAGCAACGACGATCCGGCAAGGATGTGCACTGCAATCTATCGATTGCATCCGCTTCTTCGTAGTCCATTGGCGCAGAAGAATATCCTCCCTAATGAGACGTTGCCGAACGTTGTAAATTTTGATCCTTTCAGCGGAAGATTTAGTTTCCATCCATCCCAAATATTTATAGCGTGCGCGCGCGGACCTGGGTGAGGACTAATATTGTGCCCGGTGCGCGCGCGCCTCACTATAGGAAAGGAAATAGAGAAGCGCCACAAAAACAGGAAGGAAAAAAGGGCCGAAACTGAAAAGGGAGCGCGCAGATTTTTTAAACCGCGTGCTTCTTTGCTTCGATTTTTATTAGCTTTTTATGGACCACCGTTGTTTCAGATTTCGGTTTCCTGAAAACACGCGCAACGAGAGCAGCGTGTTGTCCGCCAACCAACTACTGCGGCAAACAATTATCAAAATGGTACCCTTAAGCAGAAGGTAAACAATCGACGAAACGGATCGGCGAGCTTTTAAGGCTTTTGTGCGGAACGCAAAAGAAGGTCACGCACAATCCGGATGTTACGCGCACGCACGGTACCGATCCGATTGGTTATTTATTTACCCTTTAATTGCGGGCACACAGCAAAACCTTCCATTACAAAAAGGGTCGTCGAACATTATCGTTTAGTTTTGCGTTTGTTTTATTATCAACCGCACACATGTGGGCCACAATCCGCGTGCCATGTTTGAGACAGAAATATTTCGACCAGGATTTGAAGCCGGGCATCTCTTTGCGTCATTCCGAAAGGATGTTGAATTGTAAATGCCCTCTCGGCATCGACCTGCGACAATACGGCGAGTTTCCGACTCGAAAATAAGTGCATCCTTCGCCTTTCAGACAAAGCTCTCTTCGCGTTCGCGATGCTCTGCGGCTGAAACGACGCAAATGCATCAACATCCGGTCGGCCAGTCGCTGCAGCACACATACACACACACACACACAATGGTTTGTTGAGTTGTTTTGGATTTTTTGGAACAAGAAGAACCACACAAGAAAAGAGAGTGCGCGAGGAGGCGAGCCCGAGACTCTGTCCTCGGGCCTAGGCAAAGGAAAAATTTATGATCCTTCGGTTCTTGCTGCCGGCGGCCTGGGTTCATTCCTCGAAACGACGAGAGTTGCGAAAGCGGCTGCAGCGACCGGGCAGAAACATGAGAAACGAAAGAAGGGACGCCGCCACAGTCTTCGGGCCCTTTTCGCTGATGGTCCTGTGTGTGCCAGCAGATGCAGAAGAAAAGTGGATGACGGAATAAGGGAGAAAGATCATCTCGTTTATCCTCATGATGTTGTGCGCTCCGCTGTTGTTGAGTGTGGGATGCAAGAAATTGCACGGAAACGAAGGATGTGTGTACCCTCTCGGGTCCATCCCGGGAGTCCCTACCTGGAAGTCCTTGTAAACAGAACGCAGAACGGCGAACGCATCCTAAGAAAACAAACGGGGAATGGCTTTGAGCTTGAGAGCCCTGTGTTGATTATTCTCTTCATCTCACCAAGATGTGCGCCGCGTGAGCTTTTTTCTTAGAAAACAAAAAAATGTTTCTTGAAACTAGCAAAACATTCGTGATCAACGAAGCGATACTAATAAACACGTTTTCTTTTTCAGAGACCACGTTCATGCAAGTGAAACCTTCCCTGCTCGCCGTGGCCTGTATCGCGGCGGCCACCCGTGGCCTGAACGTGTCGACGAAGTTCGCCGTCGGCTACGACCTCTGCCGGCTGACTACGCACAATCTCGACAAGATCGATTTTTTCGTCAAATTGATCGAGGAAATTGTGGCCCGCGAAATCGCCGACAAGCAGTGCCAACAGCAGCAGGCGGCCGCCCAGCAGCAGCAGCTTGCCGCCGGTGGCAGCAGTTGCAAGGAGCAGTATCAGCAGGCCCCACAAAAGCTGTCCTCGGCGAGCGCCAAAACCGCCCCCCAGCAGCAGCAACCGGAAACGCCGACCGACGTACAGTTCATCTACTTCTAGTTCTCCGCAAACGCAAACACCACGGCGGCGGTGCCTCTGGCCTGGCGCCTTGAAGAGAGTGAGAATACGCGACGCAGCGGCGCCGCCCGTTTCTGTCGCTGTGAAAGGGGGGCTGCTTCCGGCGTGTTACTGTGCACCACAAGTCATTTGATAGTCTGTTCCACTTTTTTGGCCAGAACCCCAAGAACCACCACCATCACCACCAGGCCACCTGAAACGCTAAATTGAGAGAGAGGCGGAAAAAAGAAAGAGAGACAGAAAGAGCGAGAGAGAGAGAGAGAGTAGATGGAGATGGAGACCGATCCGATCCGATCCGATCCGATCCGACCCGACCGACCAAGAAGGAGAGAGTTCGATCACCAAAAATATCAAAGAATTCCACGCGAATGGCGGCGCGCGGCGCGCGGCGCGGCGCGGCGCAGCGTATGTGTCTCCCCACTCTCCTCCTTCACGTTGTTTGCAACCGAGAGTTGTAGCTTGATAAGGCTTATCCAGGCATATGGAATTCTATGGCAATTCTATGGAAATGTTAAAAGAATTAAACCGGCGAGAGAAGAAAACTCCTATTCGTCGACCACGCTGAGAAGCGCGTGGTGTTCGCCCATATTGCCGTTACTAAGTATGTGGACCGTTCTTATCGCCTCCTGGTTTTACTGCTCGGTGCCCGCGGCGTGCTCGACGCGGGCACTCACGACGCGATCGTGGCCCGCGCGATGTTTGCGATAACGCAACAATGTAAAAAGATTGGCACGTTTGAAATGCAGCGCCCTCGACAGAGTGAGTGAGAGAGAGAGAGATGAGAAAACAGTAGAGCGAAAGTAAACACAAGCAAACACACGAGGCACCGAGCCAGGCAGATAGCGTTTAAAGAGACACCCAATCGAAGGCGAAAGGCGGCCACCCGCTCGCCCGGCCCAGCCCGGCTTCCCGGCTCGGCCTAGCTCGGCCCAGCCCGGCCGGGCGGAATCAGCAGGAGGCAGTAGTGATTGCCGTGAGGAAGAAGAAAAATGATAAGATGTTGGCATTTTTTTTATTTGTTGCTCTGTTCTCCTTCCCGACGCCGCCATCGGCTGATAACGAAGGTGTTGCGGATATCCGTGACGAGCGCCAGTCGCGCACATTCAGCCTAGCCCTCGCGTCCGCCGTGTCATTGCGTGTCGCGCGCACTGTAAATATTAGCCTTATCTGCGACGAGACAAGTACACGAGACACCCGTAAAAGACGTCATCAATCAGCGAGAGCGAGAGCGGCCAGCAGCAGAGAGTAGGGAATGGCAGCGCACAACGATTAGATTTTTGTTGCTCTTGTCTTTTCGCCATTTTCTCTACTTTAAACACTTTTTGAATCGTTTGTTGAATTTGCTGTTTTCTTTCATTATTATTCTTTTTGCTCTCCCACTTTTACACGATTCCTCTTCCTTCCAATAACTTGTGCCCATTTTTCTATTATTTTACACTTTTTTCTTTCTTGAGTATACAAAGCTAGAAGTTTTCCTTTTTGCTGTACATACAAAAAAAAACATGAAAACTGCTCCGAAATAAATCTTAGGTTGTATTTGTTATATATTAGGATGTAGGAAGAAACATTAAAACCCTATGAAAAAAAAACACATATAAAACGTTGAAAATATGGCTTTTGAAGGTAACTTAGTAGTTAATGCTTCTTCGCCATTATTTCTTCGTTACAGTACGCAGATTAGAAGTCTCTGCGCGGTAGCAAGCAGGCCACCGATGATAACGCGGTGCGCAAGCTTATGTGTCGCTGAACATGCATTTTACGGTTAAGTAGTGTGTCGTACAAACGTAGTCAGTCGTCGAGCTTACCATTTATTCTTAGTCTCTTCAGTTACCTCCATTCGCTCCTCCTACGGCGATGCTTTGTTTAGTTTTACGATTTCGTAAGACTAAGCCGGAAGAGTGTCACAAAATGATATGAAAATGCCTCAAACAAGTCAACTACAAACGAAACGAATCCTGCTTTTGAATGGAGGTACAGAAGAGAAACGCTTTCGTGTGGAATGCCCCGACGCTGCTACCGCAAAACGGCAACACTAATGCTAACCAAGAAATGAAGTATGAAGCAAGATAATGCTTCGAACTGTGCGGAAACGGACGTTAAGTTTTTAGATTGTAACTGTTTTTTACCAAAGATGTAAATCCTGATATAAGGTGTAGGGTGTTGTCTACACAGGTGCGATCGACAGAGAAAGAGAGAGAGGTAGAGAAGAGAGCGCGTGTGCGAAAGAACAGGACAAAGGTACTAGAAAGCATACGCACAATTTGAACTAAAATGTGAAAAGTGAGCAATGAACTGAAACGTGGAAACATATGTGGAGTACTCCTTGTAAGTAACAGGGGCAGTAGTAAGTAAGTAAGTATATAAGGTGTAGGATGTTGCCTACACTGGTGTGATCGATAGAGAAAGAGAGAGAGATAGAGTGGAGAGCACGTGCGCTAAAGAACAGTGAAGTTAAAAAACACAACGGTACAAGAAAGGATACGCACAGTTTGAATTAAATGTGCGAATTGAGCAATGAAGTGAAATGACGAAACATTTATAACTATTAGTACTACTATTACAAACTAGCATAATGCGACGCGGGGAACAACACCACTATTAGCTATCGTTAGGAGATACTAATGTTAGGAACTACGTTTATTCAAACGCTCGAGCGATGCCATTACAGAAAAAACATGCATACTGTTAGGGTGCTAAGGCTATAGGTTTTTTTCTGTGCCGCGCATTCCGACGCGCGCTCGCTTGCGGTGGGACCGCATCCAGTACACCAAGATTTGAATTCGACCTTCCCAACACACTCCCGGTAGGGCCTAGTAGTAGTACGAGAGTTTTCCTCTTCTAAAAACACAGCAGCGATCAGAGTGTGCTTCTTTTGCGATGGACACTACCATCTCCATTGGTTGTATCGCACATGAATCCTCTGCGAACTTCCGGACAACGGCGCACACAGCACAA